>NC_056599.1:7013154-7029705 GCF_018340385.1 Cyprinus carpio
AAAAAAAAAAAAAAAACATACCAAATAACATAATGTAATACATGTCTCTCTCTGTTTCTATCATTCAGGATGTACCTGAGAGCATTCTGCCTGCTTAATAAGGGGACTGGGCTGGCTGTACTTGGACACATTGAAGATTTTGTTTTGAAATATGTTCTGTTTATCGTAAACCAAAGAGACATTTATTGATCAATCAAGACAGCTACCGAAATGCTCCATTCCCATATATTATTTAGCTGCTTCTTGACCAAAGCTCGCGTTGGAAACAGCTTGTCCCAGCCATCCTTACCTCCTAATCCAATTTACCATTACCTGCCTATACTTTTCTTTTGGATCATTGATTTAATTAAAAGTATGTTTATTCAGCTTCTTTGCCACCATGTCAATACATCTTTTGCCTTTAATCACAACGTTTAAAAGCTTATGATAAAACATTTATTTCTTTCTTCACCGTATTATAAAATGTAACTTCTATTTCCTCTGTGACCAAACGGAGTCTTAGCACCATCGTTCCAAAGACCTGTACCGTCACACGATCTCTGAAATCTTACTATTTACGATCTTGTATATTTGGATTATTATCAATATTGAAAAGAGTTATGCCTTTTTAATATATTCAAAACCAAGGACAGTGCCAAACCATCTAAATGTCCGATGTAAGTTATTAAATAGAAATTACCGCTTTTCACTGTTAAATAGGCATTAAATTTCAATAGGAAGTGCAAACACTTATAATGCCGTAAAAATAGGTGTTTTGTTCTCTTTTTCGAACTTCCTTCGTTCATCAAAGAAATCATCATAAAAGTACCGTTCTATGGAAATGTTAAGCAGTCTTTATTTTAATAAGAACCATTATTGATAACTGAGTACCAAAATAAATCCAGCACTAAATCTGCATGTTAGAATAGTTTCTAATGGATCATTGTTCCATGAAGACGCAATGAGCAAACCAGAAAATTTTACATGAATAAACCACATCTTTAAAATATATTCACAATATGAAAAATAGTGTAATTTAACATTGCAAATAAATATTTCAATAATATTACTTTTTAACTCCTAGAGTATTTGATCTAACAAATGCATGCAGCTTCCAAATGATTAGTCTACTCTCTAATTCACTTCATAATTTGGTCACCTTATTTACATTGGTCTTTCTTTCTTCAGTCGAAGAGAAATTAAAAGTTTTTGAGGTTATCATTACAGGGTTTTTCTCTATATGGCGAACTGTAAAATGAAAACAAAGTCATGATCGATATGAAACTCTGAGTCGTAGAACTTTTAATGATGTAAGCTATAGTTAATTTAGCGGAATTGCATTTATTTTACAATAAAACTAGCAGTAAGTCTGAACTAATGTAAACGCAGAACGCTTCTGTACGCTTGGCTATTCTCCCAAAGGTTAAGAGATATTTTAAACAAACACTGTGAATACATTACGAAAGTTAACCAAATGAAACAATACACATTTTAATGCCATAAAGCCCTGCATCATTGATATAAATAAACAGCAGATGTTCATGTTAAGAACTTCTGAACTTGAGCAACATGCTACTACACATATACGTGTTAATAAAGTTAATAAAATGAAAACATGCATGTTTTAATGCTAGTGAATAAAAGGAAACGATCCATCGCACGGCTACTCTGCTCATGACGGTGACTCGACTGCGATGCTTGCCCAGCCGATGACGCCACTCTCCAGGAGTCAAGTGTTGTACACGCCCCCCGTCCCTTGACTCCACCCCCATCGCCAAAAACAGCGCCGCAAAGTGAGAAGTGCAAAAGTGAAGCGCTAAAGGAAAATGGTACGCAAAGCTCAAACTAGACTGAAACGCAAAATAAAAGCAGCGTTGCAAATAAATTAGTAGATGTGGCCATGGAAAATATGTTCTGGTAAAATCATTGCTTTCACAACTTGCATTATTTATGTTTTGGTACTTTATTTCCTTTTGTTTGCAAAAACTCATATTTTTTTTTTTTCTCCCAATACTTTATTTTCTTTTGCAATTCTTTATTTTTGTTTGCAAAAGGCACATTTATTTTTCTCAATACTTTAATTTTCGTTTGCAAAACTTTATTTTCTTCTGCAAAACTTTATTTTATTGCATATATATGTGGCATTATATTGACTCCATAAAAAGCCCTTCACAAAAAAAAAAACAAAAAACAAAAAAACGTAAAACAGTGATGTAGGACGTTTTAAAATGATTTTGAAGTTGGAGGAGAAAGTAAAATATGAGTTTTTCGACATACCCTAACTGTCATGAACCGGAATGCACAGAGTTAGACAAGACAAGCATTTTAGGTTAAAAAGTATATCAATTGTATTATTATTTTTTTTATTTTTTTAGAAAATTACCAAATGTTTCGAATTATTTTTTTTTTAAATGTCAGATTGTTTCTCGTGTAGAGCCCTCTGAAACGGCATTGAAGCTGCAATTTGGACCTTCCCCCAGTGAACCCCACTTAAGTCCACTATATAGAGAGAAACCCTGAATCGCATCGGCAACAAAAATAAGGACATTTTAACTCAGAAGTGAACTAATCCTTTAAAAGTTAGCACTTAAATATTAGCATTATAATTACCACACAGCAATCTTAAACAATAAAAATTAATAGAAGCAGTTAAATTGACTAAAAGTCAAATTGGAAATGAAGATAAAAATCTGTTGCATGTACGTAAATTACAGACCTCTGGACGTTTTCTTCATGCTAGCAAGTCCTCTGATAACATAGGCCTTAATGTTCACCAAGATTACAGTCTGACACAGATCTAAGGATCAATAAAAACACCAAACCTTTAAGTTATAGAGTAAACAGCATAATAAGAAATTAATTTTTTAGTAGAACGGCTTCTGCTTGCGGCCGTGGTGACAGCGCTATTTTGGTGAGGTTTTTGAGGATGACAGCCAGCAGTCTGTATCTGTCTTGACCGTCTTGACATCTTCTGTTCTAAACTACAGAAAAAAACGCTCGCTCGTTTCCACGGACGCGGCCCAGATCTGCTCTGCGACTGTAGTTCCCGCGCACTGAAACCGCACCTGGGCTAGATCTGTGTTACAGCACTGAAACGGATGTGACTGTAACGCCGATTTGCCGGTTTGAAAACGGATCTGGCACGGAGTCGTCTGCTGTCTGGGGTGACTCTTCCCCCGGGCCAGATGAAGATGATTGGCGGGCCGGATTAAGCCCGCGGGCCGCCAATTGAATAGCCTGTAAGTGGTGTACTCACTTTTTTTTTTTTTTTAAGTGATAGTTGTTAGCCGTGGTGTATAAAGTACCTGAAAGCCATACTCAAGTAAAAGTACAGATATCTTGCTAGAAAATGACTTTGGTAGAAGTTGAAGTGACCATAATTTTCTCTTGTGGACTATATGTAAACGTCTTTTATAAAACACATCTTATTCAGGTCAGTACTAAATAAAAAAATAACATCCATTTTGTATGATCCCTCTTATTTTGGTAAAATAATTAACTGTAGGTACGTTGTAATTCTCAGATTAATTAATATACTGTAATTATTAGAAAAACCTACCTTCAGAAACACCCCAGAAGACAAATGCAAAGAACATGATCATATTTGGACAGACGACTAGAAAGAGATGAAGATGTAGGAATGAATCTAGTGGGAGAAAATAGAAAATAATTTAAGATTAATTAAATTAGCAAAATAGCAAAAGTATTAGGTTGGCGGCGTGGCAGCAGCACGCAGCGTCCACTCCAGTTACAAATTGGTGTTATTTTTTGTCTTTAGCCTGACTTTTTAAGGGCACATGGACATGGGAGCTATCTGTGTTCATGTATACCACCGCCAGACACTTCTAAATTTCAGAAACAACACTACTATTCTGCATTATGATATGCTAGAGAAGCTTCATGATCTCTGCTTGCTGTGGAGACCAGTCTTCCAATCCTCAATGTCACCTGATACCGGTGCCCGGGGACGGGAAATCACAAGCGGTGCACGAGAAAGCAGAAGCGTGGCCACAGGGCGGGGGTCCGTGCTAGCAAAAAACAAACCCTAGCCAGCTGGCTCTCCCCTCCATCCTGCTCTCCAATGTCTGCTTCCTGGACAATAAATTGGATAACATCCAACTCAACTACGCGTTTGCAGAGACATGGCCTCGTAGACAGAGTTCGATGCTGCCATATTCAGCTAGACTTGACTGGCCTCTCATTTCTCAGGCTGACAGAAACACAGCTCTGTGCAGTAAGGCTCACGGCGGTGCAAGAACTCTGTGCTAGTTTCTAGTTACTGCTGGTGGAGTTTGTGACTGTTAGATGCAGACCATTTTATTTACCACGGGAATTCACCACTGTCCTCATAATCGGAGTGTACATTCCCCCCAGGGCTAATGCTAAAGATGCACTCTGTGAACTGTATGGGGCTGTTAGCGAGCTGCAGAATTCAAACCCCGAAGTACTTCAACCATGCAAATCTCAAGACAGTGCTCCCTAAATTCCATCAGCATGTGGACTTTGCAGTGTGAGTGAACAATGTGCTGGACCTTGTTTACACACATCCCTGGTGCATTCCGGCCGGAGCCCCACCCCCACCTCCTCGCTAAGTACTAAACCATTACCTCCTGTTATGCTAATCCTAGCATGCCACAGATTAGCCTGTCAGGACGCTTTAAAGCCGGTTCTGAAGTTAGTAGGAAAAATGGCCAGCAGGAGCCATCTCTGCTCTTCAGGACTGTTTTGAACACACTGACTGGTACATGTTCAGGGAAGTGGCAACAGGCGGAAACTTCACCAACTTGGAGGAATACGCAATACCAGTGGCCAGCTATATCAGCAAGTGCATTGCTGACTTCACCGTCTCCAAGACCATCACCATACGATCCAACCAGAAGCCGTGGATGACTGCAGAGGTGTGTGCGCTACTGAGGACCCGAGACTCTGCCTTCAGAGCAGGTGACAAGGCAGCCCTAAGAACAGCGAAGGCCAAACTGTCCCGGGCTAACAGAGAGGCAAAACGCACACACGCACAGAGAATTCACAGCCACTTCCAGACCAGCAGAGATACGCAGTGCATGTGGCAGGGCATCCAGGCCATCAGCAACTACAGGACAACATCACCTGCCTGTGACAGTGATGCATCTCTCCCAGGTGCACTGAACAACTTCTACACTTGGTTCGAGGCACAGAATGGCATGACGGCGAGGAAGATCACCCCTCCTCCCAATGACCAGGTGCTGTGCCTAACCATGGCCTGAGGAAGACTCTACACAGAGTCAACCCGCGGAAGGCTGCTGGACCAGAAACATTTCTGGCAGGGTGCTCAGAGGCTGTGCAGACCAGCTGGCAGATGTTTTCACAGACATCTTCAACACCTCCCTGAGCAGTACCATTGTTTCGACATGACCACCACCATCACCCCCATGCCAAAGAAGACTTCAGTGTACTGCCTCAGTGACTACCATCCCATGGCCAGACCCTACACCCATCATCAAGGAAGTGCTTAGGAGAGAGGCTTTATTATTAGGCATTACCTACTCCCTGCTGCCCAATCTCACTGACCCCTGTACTTGGGTTAGACCGCCTTCGCTGACCGCCCCAACTGCTAAACAGATGACGCCATCACCACCACCCCTCCATCCAGCTCTCACCCACCTGGACAATAAAGATACATATGTTTGAATGCTGTTCATAGACTTCAGTTCAGCATTCAACAAAATCATTCCTCAGCACCTGATTGGAAAGTTGAACCTACTGGGCCTGAACATCTCCCTCTGCACTGGACCCCCTGCAATTCGCTTACTGCCCCAACTGTTAAACAGATGATGCCATCACCACCACCCCTCCATCCAGCTCTCACCCACCTGGACAATAAAGATACATGTTTAAATGTTGTTCATAGACTTCAGTTCAGCATTCAACACAATCATTCCTCAGCACCTGACTGGAAAGTTGAACCTACTGGGCCTGAACATCTCCCTCTGCACTGGATCCCAGACTTCCTGACTAGGAGACCTCAGTCAGTCCGGATCGGGAACAGCATCTCCAACACCACCACACTGAGCACTGGGGCCCCACAGTGCTGTGTACTCAGTCCATTGCTGTTCACTCTGCTGACTCACGACTGTGTAGCAATGCACAATTCGAATTACATCATCAAGTTCGCCAATGACACGACCGTGGTGGGTCTCATCAACAAGAACGATGAGTCAGCACACAGAGAGGAGGTGCAGTGGCTAACGGACTGGTGCAGATTTAACAACCTGTCTCTCAATGTGAAGAAAACTAAAGAGATGGTTGTTGACTTCAGAATAGCACAGAACAACCACTCTCCGCTGAACATCGGCGGCTCCCCTGTGGAGATCGTCAGAAGAACAGTTTCATGGTGTTCACCTGGCGGAGAACCTCACCTGGTCGCTCAACACCAGTTCCATACCTAAGAAAGCCCAGCAGTGCCTGTACTTTCTGAGAGGACTGAGGAAAAAAGCACATCTTCTCAACTTCCCCCCCCATCCTCTACCAGGTTCCCTAGTGAGGCACTCATCGAGCTTATCCCGTGCAGTTTTCGCATCACTACCTGGTTTGAAATTCTACAGTCTCGATCGCGAAGATCCTTCAGCTGGATGAGAGGACAGCTGAGAAAAATCCCATCAGGTCTCTCTCTTCCTCCATCACAGATATTATACACTCTCAATGCTTGCATCCGCCAGAGAAGTCACCTTTCAGTATTGTGGATGACCCCACACACCTCTCTCTCACACACAATTTTACCCTCCCGCCAGCCTGGGTAAATGGTACTGAAGATATTTGGGCCTCGCTTTATCTTGCACTGTGCAATAGCTTCTTCCCCCATACCATCAGACTTCTCAACACTCAAAAACTGGACTGAAGGAACAAACACATGCACTTATACACACACATCTGAGAATCTTCCATCCTCTTAACAATTTTTTTTGGGTAACGCTTATGCCGCTACACATACTTATTATACTGTATATTGGCTGCTGCTCTTATGTTTACACTACTTCAGCTATTTATATTGTACTCTTTGCACTATTGTCACTAGGTTCACTTTTAAACAGAACAGTGTACTGGTCGGCACTGCACTAGCACTTACTGTGCCCATTGTCTGTCCCAGTAGTCATTGTACTGTCTTGTGCTGTCTGCACATGTTTGCACATTTTTATGTAGTCCTATGTTGTTCTGTGTTTGTCTTATGTAGCACCTTGGTCCTGGAGAAACATTGTTTCGTTTCACTATGTACTTGTATATGGTTGAAATGGCAATAAACTCAACTTGACTTGACATGACTTGAAATTAAGTTTGAATTAAACATTTAATAACATTTACATTACATTTATATTTCTTCATTTAGTAGACTCTCTTATCCAATGTAACTTACAAACAAGGAATGCAACAATGTGATTCACTCTTTTTTTAAATGTTAATTATTAAAGCAACACTATGCAGCTTTTCAACCTTAAAATAATGTCTCTAAAATTATTTCAGTGGTTGAACAACTCTTAACTGGAAGCACTACTGCCTCTGCTACCGCACTCTGCAAGTTTTGTGTTTGGGTCGGTACACACAGCCCCTTCCATCCCCTGCCAGCAGAAGAGTGCAACCTGCTTTACGGCATGCATCACATATTTACTCATAGCCTGGGTGGAGTTCTTTTTGTCATTGTAGTTTTCACTTTTGAAATAACAACTAAAACTATGTAATGATATTTGTAGAGCATAGCGTAATACAAGCTTCTTTACCTGGTCGGTGGACATGGTTTCCAAACAAGGTTTATGCATTCGCCAGTTCCGTCAGCTTAGTCAACAAATTCACGTGTATTGCACTGCCCAAGGGGAAGCTTATACAGCGACAGTATTTACAACACTGGTAACAGACAATTGGGCTTATCAACCACATGGGGGAACCGTGAGCAAATGTTCCATGGTGTTGATTTACAACCCGAATTCTGGAAATGTTGGGACGTATTAGTTTCAATAAAATGAAAACTAAAAGACTTTCAAAAAAAAATTAGCCAATATTTTATTCACAATGGAACAAAGAGAACATAACAAATATTTAAACTGAGAAATTTTAAAATGTTATCCCCTAATTGAGCTCATTTCAAATTTGATGCCTGCTACAGGTCTCAAAAAAAATTCCACAGGGCAACAAAGGGCTGAAAAAGATTCAAGATTCAAGATTTTATTTGTCACGTACAAGTTATATGGCATACAACAAGCAGTGAATGTAGGTCTGGCATACTCTTGTTAGACTGTGCAGAAAAAAAAGAGAAAATTAAATACAAATAATGAAATATATAAAAAATAATAAGCTTGTTTGGCACCATGATGTCAGACTTTCTACCTCATCAAGGTAGGCTGCCTCACTGATATTGGAGATGAGGCCCATCACCACTGTATCAACACAAGCAAAACTTGATGACAGAAGTAGAGGTGACTGGACACACAGCCATATGTGTAGAGCGAGTAGCAGTAGAAGGGCTCAAAACACACATCCTCTTCAGGGGCTCCTGGGTACTCTGTGGTGATGATGCTAGAGGTGGTCTCAATCACCCTCACCACCTGGAAGTCTGTATGATAGAAAATCAAGAACCCAGTCACAGAGTAAGTATTCAGTCTGAGGTTTTGTTTGGAGACCAGATTGGGACTAAGAAAAGCTGAGCTATAATCTATGTAAACAGCAGCCCCACATAATTCCCTCTCTTTATTGCTGTCGGTGGGTGAGAGGGCGTGCAGGAGATGGGACACAGCATCCTCAGTAGAAACCTTATTAGGGTGATAGGCGAACTGGAGTGGGTCAATGTTGTTGGGATAGAGAAGCAGATGGTGTTCTTGCTAAGCCTCTCAAAAACTTCATAATACCAGCGGATGTGGAGAGCCACTGGTCGATAGTCATTTAGGCAAGATGGATTGTTGTTTTTTGGTACTGGAACGATGATAGATGCGCATGATCTCAGTACACGACCGGAAATTCCATCTGGGCCAGCCGCTTTCCTGATGTTCACACGCTTCAGAGCTCGACGAACCTGTTGATATCGCCAGAGTGGTTTGCTTCGAACGCAGGCATAAAAGGTGTGTTCAGCTTCATATAGTGAAGAGTCAGCACTCATCATGACGGAGGGTTTACTTTTAAAATAACTGATAGTTCTCAGTCCCTGCCACATGTTGCTGGAGTCATTCAGTTGGAAATGAGACTCCACTCGGTCTCTGTACTGTTGTTAAGTGGTTCTCACAGCACTTTGTAGAGCGTAACAGGCAATTTTGTATCCGCTTAAGTCTCCCCTGCCACATGTTCCTGGAGTCTTATATCGCTGGATGCGCGGCATTTCACTGCTGCCTGGATTGATTTATCGACCAATGGTTTCTGGTTTGAGAAAGTTTTTATTGATACGGTTTGTGTTAACTCCTCAACCAGCGTGCCGAAAAAGCTGATAGCTACATCCGCAAACTCAATGACGTCAGTGGAAATAGACCTAAACATGTCCCGTCCGTCGCCAGTGCCGCCTGTAGCGCAGCTTCTGATTGGGAGGACCAGCGTTTCACCACCCACCTCTCTGGAGCTACCTGCACAAGCTTTTGTTTGTATTCCTTTATGAGGAAGATAGCGGTATGGTCAGATTTTCCAAAACCCGGTAGCGAACTAGCTTTATAGCCATTCCTGAATTGAGAATAGCAGTGGTCCAATGTATTCCTCCCTCTGGTTATATGGACAGGTGTTTTGTTGGTAGTTTTTTGTTATTTGTTTTATAATGGTTTTTTTATTGTAGTCACTCAATAATGATTGATTGGTCCAGGTGGTTGTTTAAGCAGACACTAAGCACATCATGGAGCTTAAACAGGGCCATCTCTGTGTTGGGCTTTTAAGGTGGAATGTAAACAGCTGTGGCGATGACCGCTGTAAACTCACGAGGTAAATAGAACCGACGGCACATGATCGTTAGATGCTCCAGATGAGGCGAACAGGAACGCAACAGAGTGGTGATGTTCCTGGGGTCACACCATTTGTTGTTGACTATGAAACAGACCCTGCCACCTCTGGCTTTGCTGGCCTCCGCAGTCCTGTCCATCCGAAGAACATAGAACCTATCGGACGGTGTTACAGCTTTGTCCGGTACCGAGGGGTTCAGCCATGTTTCTGATAAGCAGATTATGTTGCAGTCCCTTATGTCTCGATGGAATCTTATCCTGGCTCTGAGATCATCTATATTGTTCTCAAGCGATTGGACATTGGCTAACAGGATACTGGGTAAAGGTGGACTGTGCGCTCTGGTCCTCATTGTGCTGTGAACCCCAGCGTGTTTCCCTCAGTGTTTTCTGTTTTGTCACCTCGGAGGAGCCCTCTCATATCCATTGTTCTCATCCGTTGTGCAGAGAATCTCAGGTGGCCAACTTGGATTGTTGGGTAAAACGTTGTAAAACAGGTGAGAAAACTGGTTCTGATGTTTAAAAGTGTTCTGCTGTCATATGTGATCAGTGTCGATGTTATGCATGCAAAAGGTGAGAGTAATTGTAAGTAAAAGATTAAATAAAAACACAGTCTAAGTGGAGCAACCAGGATGGCGTCTGAACGCGGCGCCGCCATCTTAGACATCCCTTCAAAGCAATACATTTTGAAAAGATTCAGGTGGGAGAACATCTAGCAACTAATTAAATTAATTTATATCAAGTCTAACATGATTAGCTATAAAAGGGATGTCTTAGAAAGGCACAATCTCTCAGAATTAAAGATGGACAGAGGCTTTCCAATCTGTGAAAGAGTGCGTAAAATTATCTTGAATACTTTAAAAACAACGTTCCTCAACGTCAAATTGCAAAGGTTTTGCAAATCTCATAATCTACAGTGCATGACATCATCAAAAGATTCAGAGAAAGACAAGACCAAAGACCTTTGTTGGATGCCCATGGTCTTCAGGCCCCTCAGACTCCACAACTAATCGCCACTCATCGGCATGATTCTGTTACCAAATGGGCCCAGGAATACTTCCCAGAAACTACCGTCGGTAAACATTGAACTGAAGCGCCATCTGGTGATATGTCAACTAAAGCTTTATCATGCAAAAAGTGTACATCAAAAAAGTGCCATTGTGTCCTGTGGGCCAAGGTTCATTTAAAATGGACTGTTTCAAAGTGGAAAAGTGTTGTCTATTAGGGCTATTGGATCTTAGCGCTGTGTTCGACACTATTGACCACAACATTCTTTTGCATAGACTAGAAAACTGTTTTGGCATTAATGGAAGTGCATTATTAGCATGGTTTAAATTGTACTTCATATCGACCTCCATCAATTGTAGCAGGAATGAAAAAGGTATCATATCGACATCACACAAGTGCAGTATATGGAGTACCTCAAGGCTCAGTATTAGTCCAAGTAGTCTTCACGCTTTTACATGTTAAATTCTTGGGAGATATCATTAGGAAACACGGTGTTAGCTGTCACTGTTATGATGATGATACTCAGCTCTATATTTCTTCGCAGCCTGGCAAAACATGCCAATTTGAAAAACAACTAAATGCATATGCGTCGTGATATAAAAACTGGATGACGCAGTAATTTCTTACTGTTAAATTCTGAAAAAAAAAACAGAGGTGTTAATTATAGGACCTAAAAACTCTGCATGTAATAACCTAGAATGCTGTCTAAGACTTGATGGCTGCTCTGTCAGTTTTTCGTCATCAGTTAGGAACCTAGGTGTGCTATTTGACAGCAATCTTTCCTTAGAAAGACACGTTTCTATAGCATTTGTAAAACTGCATTTTTCCATCAAATTATTCTTTGCGGCCTGGAATGTCAAATGCAGAAATGTTAATCCATGTGTTTATGACCTCAAGGTTAGATTATTGTAATGCTTTTATTGGGGGGTTGTTCTCCTCATTGTCATTGTTATTAAGCCTCTCATCAAAAAAACACAACTAGAGTTCTTACTAGAACCAGGAAATATGACCATAATTAGGCCCGGTTCTGTCAACACTGCACTGGCTACCTATTAAACATCGTATAGATTTTAAAATCTTGCTTATTACTTATAAAGGTATTATTTGATAATACCTAGAATATCAAAATCAACTGTGGGTGGCAGATCATTTTCCTATTTAGCGCCTAAACTCTGGAATAACCTACCTAACATTGTTCGGGAGGCAGACACAAGCAGTTTAGATTTGCAGTTTAAATCTAGATTAAAGACCTATCTCAGACGACCACCGACAAGACCATGGGAAACAGATGATTCTTCTGCACAATCTGACTTTGCTGCAGCCTGGGAATTGAACCTGCTGGTTTCGTTCTGTCAGAGGAGAACTGGCCTCACGACTGAGCCTGGTTTCTCCTAAGGTTTTTTCTCCATTCTGTCACCGATGGAGTTTTGTGTCTCGCTGCTGTCACCTCTGGCTGGCTTAGTTGGGGACACTTCTGTTTACAGCAATATCGTTGACTTGATTGCAAATGATTGCACAGATATTATTTAAACTGAGATGACGACATCACTGAATTCAATGATGAACTGCCTTTAACTGTTATTTTGCATTATTGACACACTGTTTTCCTAATTAATGTTGTTCAATTGCTTTGACACAATCGGTTTTGTTTAAAGCGCTATATAAATAAAGGTGACGACTAGACTTGACTTCTATGGTCAGACGAGTCCAAATTTGACATTCTTTTTGGAAATCATGGACGCCGTGTCCTCCAGGCTAAAGAGGAGGGAGACCTTCCAGCTTGTTAGCACATGCTCAGTTCAAAAGCCAGCATCTCTGATGGTATGGGGGGTGCATAGGCGACATAATGTGTATGGGTAGCTTGCATGTTTTGGAAGCAAATGCGAATGCTGAAAGGTGTATGGGCCAAAGGTTTTAGAACAACAAATGCTTCCCTCCAGATGATGCCTGGCTTCAGAGAAGTTAGGTCTTGAGTATTTCAGCAGAACAATGCAAAACCACATTCTGCAGCTATTTCAACAGCATGGCTTCATAGTAGAAGAGTCCGGGTGCTGAATTGGCCTGCCTGCAGTACAGATCTTTCACCTGTAGAGAACATTTGGCACATCATTCAACAAAAAATATGTCAAAGACAACCACAAACTCTTTGGCAGCTGGAAACCTCCATAAACACATAAACTCGATGCCCAGACGTCTTCAAACTGCTTTGAGAAGAAGAGATGCTACATCATGATAAACATGGCCCCACCCCAACTATTTTGAGACATGTAGCATATATTGTAGCACCTTTGAAATATTTTGTGCATAAACTATTGTGAATACATTATTGGCTCATGTGATTTGAAAGTCTTTTAGTTTAAATTTTATTCAAAAAAAAAAAAAAAAAATGTCCCAGCATTTCCGGAATCTGGGCTGTAAAATCCCTAAATGAACCTTAATGTAGCTAAAGATATACATTATGTCTATACCTGTCAACATACTTCAGTGGGTAACTGGTAAAAGATAAACACACACAGAAAGACAAGGCAACAGTTTAAAGAAATGGACCTTCCTTATCACTAACTGACACAAGTAAACCAATACTAGCCTTAACTCTAACTTCAAGAATCAGCAGCCAAACGCAAACTTAACCCCAAACTCTAACCTAGTTCCTAACCTTGACCCTAAAAACCAAAGACTTAATCCATCAAACAGCCTTTAGCTGGGTAAAATTGGGATCAGCAGAAAGGTCTACTTTTACTTTGTCTTAACTCCAAATTGGTCCAAAACTCCAGACTGGTTCTCATACAGACTACAAAAGTACACACACAGGGGGAAAAAAATGATATGCGAAGAGAGGAAAGTTCACAGTCACTGACAAAAAAGTATGGGTAGTGATATTACATTTTGTGTTTCCAGAATCCCCTTTTGCTGCCTTAGCTTTTGTGATTATTCTTCCTATTGCCTGCGTTTTACTGGAATACAAATGATAAGCAAGTTTGAGAGCTTTACTGGCAAACATTAACAGCGCGCCAAATATTTACGTTGACTCCTTTCCTTTTCTTCACAACCTCTGCAAATCACCCGCGCTGATATCAGCTTCTGTGCCAAATCCTGAAGTGCTCAGAGTTGATCACAATTTGTGGACTTCTTGTTTGCGTCACTTTTAAGATTGATCGCGGCTCCCTCATCCTGAATAAGATCCAGGGGTTTGACTGGCCACAGATCCAAAATTTCAAATTGTAATGATTCTGAACTGATTTCCATTTTCACTGCTGATACAGGTATACAAAGTGAAAATGAAGTCTGTCATACTAGAAAATGCATGGATCATCACAAAATTCCCCCTAAATCATTGTGAGAAGTTGCTCTTGCAGGACATTTTGATACTATTCTTTATTGATGGCAGAATTGTAAGATAAAGAGCAATACCACACATGGATGGTCCTTAGGACTTCACTGTTGGCACAAATACAAGACTCTAGTAGCTGCCCACCTTTCTTCACCAGACAACCGATTTCTCCAGATATCCTAAACAGTCGAAGGGAAGTAGTTCCTCTACAGAAAGTAACTCTGCACCAGTCTTTTTTTTTTTTTTTTTTTTTTTTTTTTTATTACAGTGGCTTTTATTATTCACTGCACAGTAATCTAGAAACAATGTGAATCAACACCACAACAACTGAAGCAGCAAACTTTGTGAAACACAAAATATGTCACTGTCAATAATTTTTGCCATCATTGTATGTTCACTTACCAAGTAGTCTCGGGTACCAAACTTGTTTTGGGCTGAAAGCCACAGACCTTTGCCATTGTAAACTTTATATATGTGCTCGTCCCTCATCTTCAGCTCTCAAGATTGTCCAGAGCGGAGGAGAGAGGTCTCGGCGCTGAATCTGATCAGCAAGAAAATGGAAGCTTCTATCCACGGCTAATCCTGCTGCTGGCCCTCCCCGTTTGACTACATATAATCTTGATAAGCAGATGAACCAGGGATTCCTGAGTCTGTTCTCTCTCCATTTCCCACTTTCAGATCCTTTGATAGCTTAAGCGCTTTGGCATAATAATAAAAAACTACTGAAAGATCCTAGATAATCTTAGAGGGAGCAGAAGAAGCATTTGGCTGTTAAAAAAAAAAAAAATAATAATTATATATGTATATATATATATATATATATATATATATATATATATATATATATCAAAAATAAAAATAAGCATAAAAAATACGTACATTTTTGTTTTCATAATTTTAAACTTCTTATTGTTGTGCCAAAAGAAAAAATGAACGCTCTTTTGGACACTTGAAGATGCAGTGGCCAGAGGAGATTAGAAAGGGAATTTTACTGCTGTTCCTCGCATACGCAAGTTTTCTATATTTTAATTAATATCATGTCAGCTGATTTTAGTCCCAAGTTGCTCAGTTTATTCAAAAAAAAGATGGTAAAGAAGCCAGGTATTTTTTTTTTCACAAGCCATACACTAGATACTGTAAGGCTGTTTAGCTTATCAGTGTATATATCGGTTGCAATCTATTAACAGTCACCATCATTAAATAATTTCCAAAAATTTGATTTTGGTCAAAAGTTTGAGAATAAAGTGAGAAGAGCGCTCACACAACAGTACGGAAGTCCCAACAGGCCATGGAATATATATACACAACCAGTCAAGATTTTTAATGTTTTTTAAAGAAGTCTCTTCTGTTCACCAAGCCTGCATATATTTGATCCAATGTATGTCACGCTTATTAATTTTACACAAATAGGTAGATCCAAAAATCAGAATCCAGTCAGGCAAAGGTCTACATCCAGGTAAGCAGTCCAAAACAAGAAACATAAAACAATGGCAAGGAAACACAAAATAGTATAAGTGACTTCCTAAACAAGGACTCCATAACAATGACAGAAACAAACGGGGTATTTATAGACGGAGTGCAAACAATGTAGTGGGAACAGCTGAATACAATGAACAGTGATGAGTACAGACAAGGTTTGTGGGAAATGTGAGTACTGAAGTGGGGGGTGTGATAAGGGGAAATTAGAGACCTCTAGTGGACACCCAGGGATACACAGACCAGACACTGTGACAATGCACAGCAAAACCAGTAACATTTAGAAATACTTTTAATAATTAAAATAAATGTTTTTATTTGTGAAAATATTTTAAAATGTAATTTATTCCTGATATTTCAAAGCTACATTTTTAACATCATTAATCATTACTTATTTCAAAGATCCTGGATTATTATGATCAAAGACCTTTACTGTAAAATGTCAATCTCTTACAATTAACTGTTTCATTACACACATTCATTAACTAATGCATATATAGGCATCACTGCATCAGCACTTACACAGTTACCGACTCTTAAATAAAGCAACATGATATATTGTCAAATGTTTTTCAGTCCATCTTCATTTGAAGCACAGACTCTACTCTTCAGCACAATGGTAACCTACAAACTCTTTAAATCCCAACATAACAGAGCATTAAACAGATTATTAAAGATCTTAGCAGAGGAGGATTAAAAACTTCACAAACAGCATTAGAATTAACAGAAGTTTAGATGTTGATGTTTTATGTTGAAGTCACCATTGTAACAGCTTTAACGTTGTTACCTTGGCGGTTATATTTTTCCACACCATTAGGGGGCGCT
>NC_056599.1:7030705-7042113 GCF_018340385.1 Cyprinus carpio
TGCCCCGGGGGCCATCTAGGGCATCCCTTCAAAGCAATACATTTTGAAAAGATTCAGGTGGGAGAACATCTAGCAACTAATTAAATTAATTTATATCAAGTCTAACCCTGATTAGCTATAAAGGGGTGTCTTAGGGAAAAGGGACAATTTTCAGGGAAATTTAAAGATGGACAGAGGCTTTCCAATCTGTGAAAGAGTGCGTAAAATTATCTTGAATACTTTAAAAACAACGTTCCTCAACGTCAAATTGCAAAGGTTTTGCAAAACCCACCCAATGCATGACATCATCAAAAGATTCAGAGAAAGACAAGACCAAAGACCTTTGTTGGATGCCCATGGTCTTCAGGCCCTCAGACGACACACCGTCACTCATCGGCATGATTCTGTTACCAAATGGGCCCAGGAATACTTCCAGAAACTACTGTCGGTAAACACAGTCCGAAGTGCCATCTGCAGATGTCAACTAAAGCTTTATCATGCAAAAAGTGTACATCAAAAAAGTGCCATTGTGTCCTGTGGGCCAAGGTTCATTTAAAATTGGACTGTTTCAAAGTGGAAAAGTGTTGTCTATTAGGGCTATGGATCTTAAGCTGTGTTCGACTATTGAAAGCCACAACATTCTTTTTGCATAGACTAGAAAACTGTGTTAGCATTAATGGAAGTGCATTAGCATGGTTTAAATTGTACTTATATGACCTCCATCAGTTAAGTAGCAGTGAATGAGAAAAGGTATCATGCTCGATCCACAAAAGTGCAGTATGGAGTACCTCAAGGCTCAGTATTAGGTCCGTTAGTCTTCACGCTTTACATGTTACCCTTGGGAGATATCATTAGGAAACACGGTGTTAGCTGTCACTGTTATGATGATGATACTCAGCTCTATATTTCTTCGCAGCCTGGCAAAACATGCCAATTTGAAAAACTATCGGAATGCATAGTCGATATAAAAACTGGATGACGAGTAATTTCTTACTGTTAAATTCTGAAAAAAAAAAAACAGGAGGTGTTAATTATAGGACCTAAAAACTCTGCATGTAATAACCTAGAATGCTGTCTAAGACTTGATGGCTGCTCCTGTCGAAGAGATTCTTAGATCATCGGTTAAGGGCCTAGGTTGTGCGGTATGACATAATCATCTTTCCTTAGAAAGGAACCGTTTTTAGCATTTTGTAAAACTGCATTTTTCCATCTCAAAATATATCTAAATTCGACCTATGCTCTCAGTATCTGATGCAGAAATGTTAATCCATCGCGTTTATGACCTCAAAATTAGATTATTCATAATGCTCTATTGGTGTAGTTGTTCTGCATGCCAATGCCGTAATGAAGTTTATTAAACAAGGTTTATTAAACAAGATTAATTAATGAAACCAGGAAATATGACCATATTAGACCGGTTCTGTCAACACTACACTGGCTACCTAGTAAGCTTATCATTATAGATTTTAAAATCTTGCTTATTACTTATAAAGGTATTATTTGATAATACCTAGAATATCAAAATCAACTGTGAATTGTAGTCATTTTCCTATTTAGCGCCTAAACTCTGGAATAACCTACCTAACATTGTTCGGGAGGCAGACACAAGCAGTTTAGATTTGCAGTTTAAATCTAGATTAAAGACCTATCTCAGACGACCACCGGGACAAGACCATGGGAAACAGATGATTCTTCTGCACAATCTGACTTTGCTGCAGCCTGGAATTGAACCTGGTTTCAGATTGGCCAGAGGAGAACTGGCCTCACGACTGAGCCCTGGTCTCCGGGTTTTTTCTCCATTCTGTCACCGATGGAGTTTGTTCTGGCCGCTGTCACCTCTGGCTTGCTTAGTTGGGGACACTTCATTTACAGCAATATCGTTGACTTGATTGCAAATGATTGCACAGATACTATTTAAACTGAACTGAGTGGATGATCATCACTGAATTCAATGATGAACTGCCTTTAACTGTTATTTTGCATTATTGACACACTGTTTTCCTAATTATAATGTTGTTCAATTGCTTTGAACAATCGGGTTTTTTTTTAAAAACTATATAAAAAAGGTGGCTACAGACTTGACTTCTATGGTCAGACGAGTCCAAATTTGACATTCTTTTTGGAAATCATGGCGCGTGTCCTCCCGGCTAAAGAGGAGGGGGACCTTCCAAACGTGTTATCAGCGTTCAGTTCAAAAGCCAGCATCTCTGATGGTATGGGGGTGCATAAGTGCATACGGTATGGGCAGCTTGCATGTTTTGGAAGGCACTATGAATGCTGAAAGGTGTGTATACAAAGGTTTTAGAACAACAAATGCTTCCCTCCAGATGATGTCTATTTCAGAGAAGGTCTTGAGTATTTCAGCAGAACAATGCAAAACCACATTCTGCAGCTATTTCAACAGCATGGCTTCATAGTAGAAGAGTCCGGGGGCTAATTGGGCCCCAGTACAGATCTTTCACCTGTAGAGAACATTTGGCACATCTTCACAAAAATGTCAAAGACAACCACAAACTCTTTGGCAGCTGGAAACCTCCATAAACACATAAACTCGATGCCCAGACGTCTTCAAACTGCTTTGAGAAGAAGAGGAGATGCTACATCATGATAAACATGGCCCCACCCCAACTATTTTGAGACATGTAGCATATATTGTAGCACCTTTGAAATATTTTGTGCATAAACTATTGTATACATTATTGGCTCATGTGATTTGAAAGTCTTTTAGTTTAAATTTTATTCAAAAAAAAAAAAAAAAAAAAAAAATGTCCCAGCATTTCCGGAATTCGGGTTGTAAAATCCCTAAATGAACTTTAATGCAGCCAAAGATAATATTCTGTCTACATCTGTCAACATATCAGTGGCAATTGCAAAGACAAACACACACAGAAAGACACAAATGTTTGTACAGTTATCCTTCTTATCACTAACTGACACAAGGAAATCACTAGCCCTTAACTCTAACCTCAACAATCACAGCTGTGTCTAACCCTAACCCCAAACTTAACCTAGTTCTAACCTTGACCCTAAAACCAAGACTTAACCATCAAACAGCCTTTTAAAGGGGTGTCAGATCAGCAGAAAGGTCTACTTTTACTTTCTTTGTCTTAACTCCAATGGTCCAAAACTCAGACTGGTTCTCATACAGACTGTTGTGCAAGTACACACACACAGGGGGAAAATGACATGAAGAGAGGAAGTTCTACAGTCATTGACAAAAGTATGGGTAGTGACATACATTTTGTGTTTCACACTTTTTGCTGCTTCAGTATTTGTAGATTATTCTTCCACATGTTTCTATGTTTTACTGGAATACAATGATAAGCAAGTTTTGAGAGCTTTTATTGGCAAAACATTAAATGTAAGCAAAGTGTCAATATTTACAATGTTGACCCTTCTTTTTCTTCATAACCTCTGCAATTCACTCTAGCATGATATCAGCTTCTGTGCCAAATCCTGAAGTGCTCAGAGTTGATCACAATTTGTGGACTTCTTGTTTGTATGCTCGCCTTTTAAGATTGACCATGGGTTCTCTATCTGAATAAGATCCAGGGGTTTGACTGGCCACAGATCCAAAATTTCAATGTAATGATCTCCAAACCACTTCATTTTCACTGATACAGGCATATCAGTGAAAATGAGAATCTAATCCTCTATAGAAAATGCACTTGGATCATCCACAAAATTCCCCCCTAAAGTCCATTTGTGTAGGAAGTTTGCTCTTGCAGGACATTTTGATACTATTCTTTATTGATGGCAGAATTGTAAGATAAAGAGCAATACCACACATGGATGGTCTCAGGACGCCTCACTGTTGGCACAACACAAGACTCCTAGTAGCGTTCACCTTTTCTTCACCAGACAACTGATTTTCCAGATATCCCAAACAGTCGGAAGGGGTAGTCTTCACAGAAAGTAACTCTGCACCAGTGTTTTTTTTTTTTTTTTTTTTTTTATTGGCCAGTGAAGCTTTTTATTATTCACTGCACAGTAATCTAGAAACAATGTGAATCAACACCACAACAACTGAAGCAGCAAACTTTGTGAAACACAAAATATGTCACTGTCAATAATTTTTGCCATCATTGTATGTTCACTTACCAAGTAGTCTCGGTACCAAACTTGTTTGAGTTGAAAACACAGATCTTTGTTTATTGTAAACTTTACATATGTATCGTCCCTCATCTTCAGCTCTCAGATTGTCCAGACGGAGGGAGGTTTCCATACTAAGATCCCTGATCCAGTTAAAGAAATGAGCTCTATCCCGATAATCCTGCTGCTGGCCCTCTGCTTGACTCGCACAATCTTGATACAGATGAACCAGGGACTCGGAGTCTGTTCTCCTCCATTCCACTTTCAGATCCTTTGATAGCAAACGTTTGGCACAAAAACAGGGCAAAATCACTGAAGATCCCAGAGGAGCAACCAGAGGAGCAGAAGAAACATTTGCTGTTAAAAAAAAAAATAATAATTATATATATATATATATATATATATATATATATATATATATATATATATATATATATGAATAAAAATAAAAATAAAAATACATTACATTTTTGTTCATAATTTAAACTTTTGTTAAAGCAAAAGAAAAATGAATGCTCTTTTGGACATGAAGATGCAGTATTGAGAGACAAGATAAAATTTCTGCATTCCTGCATCGTGCACCTATTTTTAATTATCATGTCAACTGATTTAGTCAAGTTAACTCAGTTATTCAAAAAAGATGCAGAAGAAGCAGGGGTATTTTTTTTTCACAAGCTACACTAGATACTGTAAGGTTGTTTAGCTATCATGTACATTTTGGTTGCAACTATTAACAGTCACTATCATTAAATAATTTCAGAAAATTTGACATTTTGGTCAAAAGTTTGAGAATAAAGTGAGAAGAGCGCTCACACAACAGTACGGAAGTCCCAACAGGCCATGGAATATATATACACAACCAGTCAAGATTTTTAATGTTTTTTTTAAAGAAAGTCTCTTCTGTTCACCACTAAGCTATACATATATTTGATCAATGTATGTCACGACCACGCACACAAATAGGTATATCCAAAATCGTAATCCAGTCAGGCAAAGGTCTAAATCCAGGTAAGCAGTCCAAAAACAAGAAACATAAACAATGGCAAGGAAACACAAAATACCGGGAGCCATTAAACAAGGACTCCATAACAATGACAGAAACAAACAGGGTATTTATAGACAGGTGCAAACAATGTAAGTGGGAACAGCTGAATACAATGAACAGTGATGAGTACAGACAAGGCTTGTGGGAAATGTAGTACTGAAGTGGGGTGACGATAAGGGGAAGTGAGACCTCTAGTGGACACCCAGGGATACACAGACCAGACACTGTGACAATGCACAGCAAAACCAGTAACATTTAGAAATACTTTTACTAATTAAAATAAATGTTTTCTATTTGAAAATATTTTAAAATGTAATTTATTCCTGATATTTCAAAGCTACATTTTTAACATCATTAATCATTACTTATTTCAAAGATCCTGGATTATTATGATCAAAGACCTTTACTGTAAAATGTCAATCTCTTACAATTAACTGTTTCATTACACACATTCATTAACTAATGCATATATAGGCATCACTGCATCAGCACTTACACAGTTACCGACTCTTAAATAAAGCAACATGATATATTGTCAAATGTTTTTCAGTCCATCTTCATTTGGAAGCACAGACTCTACTCTTCAGCACAATGGTAACCTACAAACTTCTTTAAACCCCAACATAACAGAGCATTAAACAGATTATTAAAGATCTTAGCAGAGGAGGAGTTAAAAACTTCACAAACAGCATTAGAATTAACAGAGGTTTAGATGTTGATGTTTTATGTTGAAGTTACCATTATGCTGAATAGTGTTTGCTTTATTTTGGCCTTTTGGCCCTGGACTTTTTAACTTTATTTTTTTCTCTGGCTGCTGTAAACTGTGTTTATTACACATATTTATTATGGCAAACAAAGCCAAGACAAAGTGAGCTGATGTTGGCCAGTGATGTTTAGTCGTTTGTTTTTTGATGTTCTGAGTACATTAGTTTATAAGAATATTTAATTGATTGTCACCGTTGTTGAGATTTATATGCTGATTCTAAATATCATAACACTTCAGGTTCTCCAGCAGTAGTGTTAATGGCAGCCCACTTTTTGATCAGCCTGGTTCTGAAAGTATATTTCTCATAGTTATTCTACAAAAAAAAAAAAAAAAAAAAAAAAAAA
The DNA here is from genome assembly GCF_018340385.1 of Cyprinus carpio. Taxonomy (NCBI): domain Eukaryota; kingdom Metazoa; phylum Chordata; class Actinopteri; order Cypriniformes; family Cyprinidae; genus Cyprinus; species Cyprinus carpio. The sequence continues at coordinate 7,036,932 of NC_056599.1, forward strand.
AAAAGTATTTGTTAAGGTGTTTTATTCCATGGTCTATCTGAATACTGGATTCTGCCCAGGTATAGTTCCAAGTCAGTTTAATCATCATGTTTATGGAAAAACTATACTTACAAATAAAAATAAAGAAAATAAGAATATTCTATCTAACTACAAGCAACAGCACAAATAAATACAATAGAGTAAAGATACAAATAAAATAAACTTTTTATAATAATAGTAATAAAAAAATATATATTTTTAGTTAGGTCTATCATTAGTTTTAAGGTACAGAAATTGAGTAAAGTAATCAAATGTAAAACAGCATTGCATATTTGACTGTATAAATGAAAGAATAATCTTCATTAAAGTTACAAAAGCTATTCAATCAAGATCAGTGAGTGCTTTCTTTGTTGTTGCTGTTCGATTAATATAAAGACTGTCACTTTAAGAGAATGCACTGATTCAGTGGACTGATACAGCAGGCCTACGTTCAGCTGGCTATGTCTGCTATAAAATACTTACCAAGATGGGCATTTTGACATAATTTTTGTGTGAATTTGTCCATTTAAACACAATATATCAGAGAACTTAATATTTGCGCGTGTTCTGAGACGCGGGTTTGCATGCTTCTGATGAGCGCACGCACAAATCTTTTCACTGCGTGTGTGAATAGTGTTTGCTTTATTTTGGCCTTTTGGCCCTGGACTTTTTAACTTTAGTTTTTTCTCTGGCTGCTGTAAACTGTGTTTATTACACATATTTATTATGGCAAACAAAGCCAAGACAAAGTGAGCTGATGTTGGCCAGTGATGTTTAGTCGTTTGTTTTTGATGTTTTATCCATTTAAACACAATAATATATCAGAGAGGCAATATCATTTGGCGTGTTCTGAGGCGGGTTTGCATGATGATTGGATGGCTGCCGCACTGGTCACTTTTCACTGGGTAATAGTGAGCTCGCATCCTCTGGCTCTTAAATGTTTAAACTGGCAAAGCTTAAATGAGTTTAGTTTAAACACATATCAACTAGGGATGCGCCGATCCGATATTCAAATCGGGTATCGGCTCAGACACTGCCATTTTTCTCGGATTGGTTATCGGTCAGAGAGAGGGCCGACGCAAATCCAAGATTTTTATTTATTTATTTATTTTTTTTGATTGTGCAAATTATTCTGTGTTACTTCTGAAGCTATACAATAGCTTAATGCAGCGGTTCTCAATTTCAGTCCTCACGCCCCCGCTCTGCACATTTTGTATGTTTTTCTTATTGCTTCAGACTTTTGTGCTTTCCGAACATAAGTGCCCTGTGAAGTGGACATCACAGGATATTCCGTCATGATTCCAAAGTGAACGTATATGTTCCATTCAAAGTGCACTGAAGTGTGCGAGATGTGAATTGAAATTGTATTTATTTACAGAGGTATATGATGACATGCTTGTCCGTGTGTTAGAAGGCGTTAAGTAAGCATAAATCTAGGCAGAATGAATAGATGATGAAGTGAGGTAAGCTTCAACAGATTTCCCCTGCTCAGGAGTAGGGAGCATGTCAATGGGAACACAGTTCATGCACGGAGCCTCACTTCTAACGAAGCTGGTTATCTGAATCAGGTGTGTTAACAAAGAGAGATCGTGCAAAATATGCAGAGCTGTAGAGGCCTTGAGGACTGGAATTGAGAACTGCTGGTTAATGCATTCTACATATGAATATTTAAGTCCTTACATTAAAAGTTAACCCAAACTCTTTTCTCTGCTGGGGCTGTCAGTCATTCGTTCAGCCTTTAAACCCTGGTCTCGTTCGGTTCACGACAGTCAGCTCAGTAAAGCTCTCTCAAGATGGTTCTGTGTTCCCATTATTATACTTGATTTGTAAATACATGTGCGTAGATTTGCAAAAATGACTTTAACTTCTTGCGGAGTTTAATGTTGTTTTTGTTACTTGCTACCGGGTGTCTGGGAGGAACAAAAAACATGGAAGTAGAAAAAGACTATAAATTGTTTTTAATGTGCACAGTAACTGAAATTTAAAACTGTTAAAAGAAAGGCTCAATAACTGTTGAACATATATAATACACTATGCATCAATGTCTCTTCTATTTGTGCTTTGCACCTTTTTAACACAAAAGCGCCACAATGTATTCGCTAAGTTGTGCAGAGCGATGTAACATTGTAAGCGTGGCGCTGTAATGGCAGTGACACATTGTAAGCGCTTAGGTGCTGCATCTGACGAGTGTTTTTCCTATCATTATCTATACTATATGTTGTTGCCTTATTAAAAAAGTATGCTATACATTTAAAAGAAGTGTATTTTAATTTTATAGTATATACTTATATATCATCACATTCATGAATGTTTTTTTTTTTTAATGGATGGATTTTATAACAATACAAATAGCAATGTGTAACATTTTGCTCATATTTAGTGCAACACTTTTTATTTATTTCCCTACAAAATAGTTTTTTCACTAAATGCTCGACTTTCTAAGAGTATTGTGCACTGATTTTTCTGAAATAACTTTTAAGGCCGAGGTGGAGACTATAGTTTATGATATTTTTTTTTTTGTCATAGATTATGAATATGCATAGGCCTATATTTTTTTTTTTTCATATTTATTGTTTTTTTTTTTTCTTTATAATGAAGTAGTCTGTATCTAGTAGATTGGTGTGAAATAAGTATTACTTATCAGTTCCACACACAGAGATATATAAATTCTACATTTATTTAAATGGAGAAAAAAAAACTTGGATCGGTATCTGTATCGGCCAATACTGAACCCTAGGTATCGGAATCGGTATCAGAGGCAAAAAAGGCGGATCGGTGCATCCCTAATATCAACGTGTGCTCTTCAGGTCTCACCTGTGTGCATGCTATCAACACCCGGGTGATGAATGACTGCTTATATTCCAGCATACGGCATTCGCATTGAACAAGAGTGAATGGTTTGTCCAGGTTTTTTTTTTTTTTTTTTTAATTTTAATTGCGGTTGTTGTAATGTACTGGGAAGCCAGAATGTGCATCCATCAACAGAAACATACATTATCCGAATCCTGTTTTATTTTATTTTTTTATGTGTTATTTATAAGAAACCATATTACAGATGCGTTGTCAGATTAAAGTTAAACTATTGGTCCCAGCGTGTGTCGAACCGTGTGTGGGGGAACTGTACTGTTCAACTTTTTTTTCGCAAAACCGGGCCCCACCCTACTAGAAACTTGATCGCTACATTATATTCCTCAGCAAGCAGGGTGTTGGTTAAATCTGTTGTTTATGAATTAATTAGTTGTTTGGCCAAGCCAGACGCGTGCAGCAACCAGGTAACACCAGGGGTATCCCTACCAATATCCAGCTAGAAATAATTTTGATCAAACAGTTAAATATAATGTGTTCAGCCCATGTATTAAATGCGCGTCCTTGAAAGCACACAGTTTTCTAATGTATTTACTTTAAATTCTTAGGTAATATAGCATAGGCATGGGAAGTGAGGGTGCTGAGGGTGCTGCAGCACCCCATTTTTTTCTGTGGGCAACTGTTGAGAATAAAAAAAATTAAATCGGAGTGTCTATTTACATGAAGTGCAAATAGCCCACCTTGTTGGCAGAGGCTATTTACACTAACTCCACCCACTGTGTGATTGGGATAGTCAACATTACAAGAGACGGTCATTAATTATCAGATTCAGTGGCCTTGGTAATGTGACTCCAGCTGCCAAGATGGCGGCGATCCGACTCCGCCCACTTTGAGCTTCAAAAGCGGCTCTTCAGAAAACCTATGGGTGGCGATCTCAGAACCTAAATCCATGTTTTATTCATTAAATGATTCAATTGAATTGTAGATGGTAAAGTAAAAGGCCATACTACTTTTGACGTGATCGACCTTAGGGTTTGAATCCATGCTTTTTGGCGAGCGTTTTTTCTATTTGGATTAGGAAATAATCGTAAAAGTTGGAAAATAAAGTGTAGGGTTAGGTGTAGGGGGGGCTTTGTCCCATTAAGGTGGCATCCATTTAATAACAATTTGAATTAAAAATTTAAATTTATGATCTCCAATTTTTTTTAAAGTTTTATAATGTATTTACAATGCTGAGGTACAGATAATTTTACACTATTTGCAATAAGTAAGTTGTAAAATATCCTGCTATTTTAGACTATCTGTAGCTATTTGCACTTAGAGTGTAAATAGCATATCACTAAACAATACTGCTGTTTTTCACTTAGTGTAGAAATAATAGCCTCTATCAGACACAAATATAATGTTATTTTTATGTATAGTGACATAAATAGTTAGCTTGTCACGTACTGAGGTGTTGTAGGGAATTTCTGATGTGTGAGATCCAAACAAGAAAAGTAATCCTCCCAAATGCCTGCTTTACCAGGTTTATTCATCACACAGCTCATACAGGTCCTTTCAACTCACAGTTCAGCTTCTCGCAAAATACATATAATATCCCATCGGATGTCGCAAATTCTCCTCCAGACACAGTTGCCTCTAATTAAAACACCTAGCTTCTCTTTACTCTGCCTCTGTTCCATATACTTCATTAGGGCCTACACCCCAAAAATAAAAAAATGAATTTACAAACAGCCATAATGGGTTTAGTGTCCTCATCAATGCTCAAAAGCAAAACCTAATGCCTGGCACGCACAACCGTTTCATCTCTCATCGATAATTAAATAAATACTATATTTATTCAAATAAATGCGATCACTACACTATTTCCATCTCTGTGTCTGATTTGAGTTTTTAAATGCTAGAGCCAACTAATAACTGGAGCATTGGAAAACAACATTTTTATAAATATACACAATAATAACTAGATAAAGTACCATCAAGATTAAACTTAAGTTGGCTTTGAGAAAGCTCGACCGAAAGCCGGCGCCAAGAAGTTTAAAAGCAAGTGATTAAGATATTGTTAAAGATTACTATCATTACAAGACGATGGCATTCCTACTAGCATGTCGATAGCATGATTACTATTACTAGTATGTCCATAGTATCGCTATAGTATGATTAGTATGTTACTACTATGTCATTAAAAGATGATTACTAAGTTAAGATGTTCCTAAGATGATTAAGAATTTACTAAAGATGTTGCTAAAGATGATTATCAAGTTATTGAAATGTTGCTGATGTTTCTAGCATGTTCCTAGTATGATTAGTAAATGACTAGTATGTCTCAAGATTATTAATGTTTCAAGATGATAGCAAT
>NC_056599.1:7042978-7043705 GCF_018340385.1 Cyprinus carpio
AACACAGTTCATGCACGGAGCTCACATCTAACGAGCTGGTTATCTGAATCAGGTGTGTTAACAAAGAGAGACGTGCAAAATATGCAGAGCTGTGGGGCACGAGGACTGGAATTGAGAACTGCTGGTTAATGCATTCTACATATGAATATTTAAGTCCTTACATTAAAGTTAACCCAAACTCTTTTCTCTGCTGAGGCTGTCAGTCATTCGTTCAGACTTTAAACCCTGGTCGCATTCGGTTACGGCAGTCAGCTCAGTAAAGCTCTCTCCAAGATCGTTCTGTGTTCCCATTATTATACTTGATTTGTAAATACATGTCTATGAATTTGCAAAAAGGACTTTATCTTCTTGCTGGAGTTTAATGTTGTTTTGTTACTTGCTACCGGGTGTCTGTGAGAACAAAACACGGGTGTAGAAAAGACTATAAATTGTTTTTAATGTGCACAGTAACTGAAATTTAAAACTGTTAAAAGAAAGGCTCAATAACTGTTGAACATATATAATACACTATGCATCAATGTCTCTTCTATTTGTGCTTTGCACTTTTTAACACAAAGCGCTTACAATGTGTGCTTCCGGTGTGCAGAACGATGCGCTGTAAACGTGACATGTTGTAAACGTGACACATTGTAAACGCTTCGTGCTGTATGGTATCAATTTATTTGTTTTTTTATTTGTTTTTTTATATCATATCTATATCATAAATATGCTATACATTTAAAAGAAG
>NC_056599.1:7043876-7113196 GCF_018340385.1 Cyprinus carpio
ATTGTGAAATAATTATTATCAGTTCCACACACAGAGATATATAAATTCTACATTTATTTAAATTGGGGAAAAAAAATTGGTATCGGTATATGGGTATATTTATCGGTAGGTATTGGAATCTGTTTTCAGATCGGTATCTGTATCGGTGCATCCCTAATATCAACGTGTGCTCTTCAGGTCTCACCTGTGTGCATGCTATCAACACCCGGGTGATGAATGACTGCTTATATTCCAGCATACGGCATTCGCGTGAACAAAGAGTGAATGGTTTGTCCAGGTTTTTTTTTTTTTTAATTTTAATTGCGGTTGTTGTAATGTACTGGGAAGCCAGAATGTGCATCCATCAACAGAAACATACATTATCCGAATCCTGTTTTATTTTATTTTTTTATGTGTTATTTATAAGAAACCATATTACAGATGCGTTGTCAGATTAAAGTTAAACTGTGGTCCCAGCGTGTGCCGAACCGTGTGTGGAGAACTGTACTGTTCGATTTTTTTCCGCAAACCGTCCCACCCCTACTAGAAACTTGATCGCTACATTATATTCCTCAGCAACGAGGTGGTTAAATTGTTGTTTATGAATTAATTAGTTGTTTGTAGAGCGAGACGTGCAGCAACCAGGTAACACCAGGGGTATCCCTACCAATATCCAGCTAGGAAATACTTTGATCAAACAGAGTAATGTGTTCAGCCCATGTATTAAATGCCGCCTGAAAGCAATGGCCAGTTTTCTAATGTATTTACTTTTAAATTCTAGGTAATATAGCATAAGTATGTGGGAAGTGAGGGTGCTGAGGGTGCTGCAGCACCCCATTTTTTTCTGTGGGCAACTGTTGAGAATAAAAAAAATTAAATCGGAGTGTCTATTTACATGAAGTGCAAATAGCCCACCTTGTTGGCAGAGGCTATTTACACTAACTCCACCCACTGTGTGATTGGGATAGTCAACATTACAAAAGACGGTCATTAATTGTCAGATTCAGTGACGCCCAGTGACGAGCTGCCAAGATGGCGACGTCCGGCTCCGCCCACTTTGAGCTTCAAAAACGCTCTTCAGAAACCTATGGGTGACGTCTAGGAACCTAAATCCATGTTTTATTCATTAAATGATTCAGTGGTGTAGATGGTAAAGTGTGTGTCATACTACTTTTGACGTGATCGACCCAGGTTTGAATCCGCCTTTTGGCGAACGTTTTTTCTATTTGGATTAGGAAATAATCTAAAAGTTGAAAATAAAGTGTAGGGTAGGGTTAGGTGTAGGGGGGGCTTTTGTCCCATTAAGGTGGCATCCATTTAATAATTTGAATTAAAAATTTAAATTTACATTCAATTTTTTTTTTAAAGTTTTATAATGTATTACAATGCTGAGGTGCAGATAATTTACACTATTTGCAATACGTAATTAGCAAAATATCCTGCTATTTTAACTATCTGTAGCTATTTGCACTTAGTGTAAATAGCATATCACTAAACAATACTGCTGTTTTCACTTAGTGTAAATAGCCTCTATCAGACAAATATAATGTTATTTTATGTATAGTGACATAAATAGTCATTTTGTCACTTGAGGTGTTGTAGGGAATTTTCTGATGTGTGAGATCCAAACAAGAAAAGTAATCCTCCAAATACTGCTTTACCAGGTTTATTCATCACACAGCTCATACAGGTCCTTTTCAACTCACAGTTCAGCTGCAAAAATACATATAATATCCCATCGGATGCCTCCACAAATTCTCCTCCAGACACAGTTGCCTCTAATTAAACACCTGGCTTCTCTTACTCTCTGCCTTCTGTACCTATATACTCATTAGGGCCTACACTCCACCCAGTGGTCAAAAACAGAATTACAACAGCCATAATGGGTTTATGTCCTCATCAATGTCAAAAGCAAACCCACGCCCTTGGGTAATGCACACACAACTGTCATCTCTCTCTCTCTCTCTTTCTCTCTCGATCGATAATTCATTTAAATAAATACTATATTTATTCAAATAAATGTGATCTTACCACACTATTTCATCTCTGTGTCTGATTTGAAGCGGCAGAATGCTAGAGCCAACTAATAACTGATGAAAATAACATTTTTATAACATACACACATAATAATAACTAGATAAAGGGCCTTTGTCCAAAGACAAACTTTAAGTTGGCTTGAGAAAGTCCTCGACGAGGAAAGTTTGAAAAGTTTAAGAAGTTTAAAAAGCAGGTGATTAGCATATTGTTAGCATTACTTCAACATGCCACAATACGCATTAACATTCTACTAGCATGTCGATAGCATGATTACCAAGTTACTAGCATGTCCATAGCACGTTTATAGCATGATTAGCATGTTACTACCATGTCATTAGCATGATTACCAAGTTGCTAGCATGTTCCTAGCATGATTAGCAATTTACTAGCATGTTGCTAGCATGATTATCAAGTTACTAGAATGTTGCTAGCATGTTTCTAGCATGATTAAAGCAAAGTAACTAACATGTTGTTAGCATGTTTCTAGCATGTTCCTAGCATGATTAGCAAATGACCAAGATGTGTCCAAGATTATTAACAAGTTACTAAAGATGTTAAGCCAAGATGTTTCTAAAGATGATTGAAGTATGATGCTAGCATGTTTCTAAAGATGATTAAGATGTCACTAAGATGTTCCTAGCATGATTGAATAGTGATCAAGATGTTGCCGCCATTGATTAGTTACCAAGATGTTGCTAACATGTTCCCAAGATACTCAATAGTGACTAAGATACGCCAAAGATGATTGGCAAGTTATTGCTATTGCTAGCATGTTTCTAGCATGATTAGAAAGTGATCAAGATGTTTCTAGTATGATTACGATTTCACTAACATGTTCTCAAAGATGATTAACAGTGATCAGCATGTCGTTAAGATGGTTTCGCTAATTCATTTGATGTTACAGATGTTTCTCAAGATGACACATGTCGTTAGCATGTTTCTAGCATGATTAGCATGTCACTAGCATGTTCCTAGCATGATTAACAAGTGACTAGCATGTTGCTAGCATGTCACTAGCATGTTCCTAGCATGATTAGCAAGTGACTAGCATGTCACTAGCAGGATTGGCAAGTTACTAATATGTTGCTAGCATGTTGCTAGCATGTTTCTAGCATGATTAGCAAGTGACTAGCATGCCACTAGCATGATTAGCAAGTTACTAGCATGTCACTAGCATGTTTCTAGCATTATTAGCATGTTGCTAGATAGATAGATAGATAGATAGATAGATAGATAGATAGATAGATAGAGCCAGATGATAGATAGAAATAGTTAAATGATAGATAGAAATAGTTAAATGATAGATAGATAGATAGATAGATAGATAGATAGATAGAAATAGTTAGATGATAGATAGATAGATGGTCTGAAGATGATCTGAGTCAAATTTGGTGAAAATCGGACTAACGTCTCGTCATGCATTTAAAATCCTTTGATGCAGGCAAACCATTGATTATCCGTTACATACACAATAAACCAAGCCAACTATGAGGTGAATTTACGACATACACCTTAATTTAAGCATAATAATAATGATAACACTAATAAATATAGCTGCAAGCAGCAATTACGGGGCCAGGCACTCCACCGGCAAATTGAGGAGCTAAGCATGGCATGGAGCATCACACCAAGTGCAACAGTGAGTAATAAAGCAATTTTAGGATGATTGTAATTGAAATGGTGGAAAAATCATAATACATAGCTTTAGTATTGCGGTCAAATGGTTTATCACTTTTGACTTGGCAGTTGTGCTTGTAATTAAATTATTTTTGGTGTGTAACAATTGTCACACCTAAAGACACAACATGTTTACCACTCAATATATATATTAAGATGGTTTTGTTGTATATATAAATTGAGTTTTAATGGTTTTACATGTTGTCTTTAATACATTTTAATCTACTACTCACTTCCTTTATGTGTGTCTTTAACTGTCTATAAGTAGGTGTATCATGATCGGGGGTCACATGACAGGAATAAGTGAACTTTCAGACCAGGAACAAAACAACAAGTAGCATAAACAAACAGATAAGTCTGTGATGAATCACTGATGCTGGATTGAGGAGTTACTTTTAAGGACTTGCCATTCCAGCATCTCACTTTATTGGATTGTCACTTCTTCTGATTGTATATACACGGGTGGACGTTTACATTGGAACTTTACAACACGCTGGATTTCTTAAGGACTGTTTTAAGGGTATGGAATTTTGAAGACTCTCTGCTTTTAACAGCCTAGGGATTTCTAGTTTTATTGTGTTGTTCCGATTTCATGGTAGTTATTAATAAATACCTTATTTATTCATTCTAAGTTTGTTGTTGTCTCATCCTTTTAAAACACTTATTTTATCTCACACAGTTTAATCTGACCCCATTTTAAATGAATGTAATTCGGCCGATAAGGCCGATTGTTACAGGTGTGTTCTGTGTGAGGTGACAATGACTCACACGAAGTTTGGTGTCAGTATGCCAAAGCATTGCAGAGGATACAGGCTGAAGTGTCATTTTGGCATCATGCCTGAAATTACGTCGCTGTGGTATGCGAAAGCGGTTTTTGTCTATCGACCACAAAATCCATAACTTTTTGTCAGCACAGTCTGAGATCATCTAACTTCGATTTTGGTGAAAATTGGACAAACGGTTGGATGAGGAGTTCGAAAAAGTAAGGTTTTTCAACATAAATCCAAAATGGCGGACAGGGAAGTTCTAGCTACTCTGGCATATTTGGTATCTATGTTGTTTGCATAAGCCACGGGTGTTATTTTGAGACCAGTTTCATTTGCGGCCAGGCTAATGCAATAAAAGTTATTAGCATATTTTATAAGTGTAATTATTAACGGTTAATGGGCCGGTTTATTACTCTTGAACAATAGAGTGGCGCTGTTACGCCAAATTGATGTGGTATGGTCAGGTGTGAGGTGACAATGGCACATACAAAGTTTGGTGCAAATATGTCAAAAGCTTTGCCGAGATACAGCCTCAGATGTATTTTGGCATCTTCAACAAATTTATTGATATAGCTAAACGAGCTCCGTTCCAGATATCAACACGAAATCCACAACTTTTTGTCAGCACACTCAGAAGATGATCCGAGTCAAATTTGGTGAAAAGTGGACTACGCGGTCTAGGAGGAGTTCGAAAAAGTAGATTTTCAACATTAATCAAAATGGCAGACAGAAATATAGCCACTTTTGTCATACTAGGTAATCGATGTTCTCGGGCATTGACCCAAGGAATATAGAGAGCATTCATTTTTCATTTTGATAGTCTAATTTATTCCAAAGTTATTAGCATTTTTTTTGATATTCTCAGGTATAACTTCTTGATCTCACAGGGTGCATGCTTGCCATGAAACTTTTTGAGTACCTTCCAGGTGTGGAGCCTAGATATTTTTGTGGTATTTTTTCGTAACAAATACGATAATGCCTACCGCTGCTTTCATAATGATATTGCTATCGCGTACTATAAAATACAGCATTTTATGACAAAATTCAAAATGGCCGACTCTCAAAATGGCTGACCTAGGAAAATTGAAATCATTCGACTTTTCATGCTGCACAGATTCTAAAGAGAGTTTTGTGTTTTTTTGTGCAAACCATTCAGAAGTTATAAGCAAAAATATGCATTTTTCGTATTACCATGTTTGGTCTCAATACGCCTAACCATTGTGGAGATACAGCCTCACGTCCATTTTTTACGTTTTCGAGAATTCATTCATTAATGCTATTCAAGAACTAAGTTGATCTAATCAACTCTGACCTATTAACTTTGCCAGCATGGTCTGAAGATGATCTGAGCCAATTTTGGTGAAAATCAGACAAACCGTCTAGGACGAGTTTGAAAAAGTAGGTGTTTCGAATTATTAAAAATAGTGGAAAAAAATTTAACCCTAATATTTTTGAATTTTGGTGTTCATTCGACTTAGCATGGGTCAAGGAATCAGAGGAAAGAAAAAAAAGAATTTTCTGTCTGTGCCTTACAGTTCAAAAGTTATTAGCATAAACATGAGTAAAACTAAGTGAGTAAGTGGTGGCCCTTAATAAGAATGCCAATGGATACAATAGGTGCCTTCGCATCTTCGGTGCTTGGCCCCTAATAAGAACACCAACGGATACAACAGGTGCCTACGCACCTTCGGTGCTTGGCCCCTATTAACAATAATAAAATATAAAGGTACAAGACTATGTACTTACTGAGGGAAAGAACTACAATCCTATGAAGCATTCCGAAAGACATCATCAAATAAAAATTGAGAAATACAAAACTATTAATTTAGCTGTGTTGGATTGAAGTTTTTAGTTAAGTTTTGTGTTTTATATATATAGAAGATATATTTTTTGTTTTTTTTGAAATATGTGTTTTTATATGTTTTTATATTGTGTTTTTTTTATATTTTTGCATTTTACAGTTAAAAAAAAACATCCATTATTTTCCACATAATGTACATTATTGTTACTCCTCTATGTGCTACCTTTCTGAAACGTGTTGATTTTTACAAAGCTCATAGTTCTAAAAAGCAAGGTGTATGATGATTGGCCAGCTATCCAGTGCATTGTGATAGGCCGAATTCCTCAAGCGTGTGATGGAAATATTACGCCCCGTCTCCAGGTGTGACAAGACAAAAACCATAAAAAATCATTACAAACAAGGCATTTGTTTTATGTCCAGTGGGGACATAATTACTGATTATAATGACTTATACAGTCTTGTTACCATTGTTTTATGCGTTGCTTTGTTTTTTATCGTTGTGCTTAAACATAAAGCCATGTCTGCATTTTTGATTGGAGAAATGACTTTATGCGTTAACTTGTGTTTGAATCATCAGTGGCAAATTCTTTAAATATGAAGTGCCAGACTGTCTTGCAAAGTTGAAATTGCCCCACTTTATAGAAACAGACACCAGTACTGTAGGCTACGCTCGCATGAAACGGTCCTCTTCCTCCATTAAATGTGCTGCACACATCTGAATATTTGGGTTGAATTGTTCCAGAACAGTGTTGTAAATACACCTTAATAACTGATTTCTAGTTGTGTCCTCTTTTGGAAGGCCAAATAAAGCGTCTCCAAAACATGGTAGCAACGGCAACAGCGAGAATAAAAGTTACGCCTTCTTTCTTTGAGTGAACATTTGGGTGGCATTATGCAAATCTTCCCACATCGTGACATAAACATGTGAGGGCGTGTTAGAATGAGCCGCTTTTTACTTAGGGCGTATTGACTCTTTAACTTTATGTAAAGACATCTTTGGATTTGAGACTTGTTCTTTCTAACTTTGGCAGATCTTCTTTATGCACCAAGAGCTTGTAACAATCCAAAGAGAAAGACAAATTTTAAATCGCATCATATGACCCCTTTAAGTATTTTGAGACTGTAGGGAGACTGTTGCAATTATGTCTTTTGGCACTTTGCTCACTGGCTACGTTTACATGCAACCAAATAATCCGTTTGTAATCAGATTGAAGGCTCAATCAGACTGAAAAGCCTTCATGAAAACACCTTAATCAATCTGATTGAGCTCGATGGGAATGAAATTTAGATCAGATTGAAGTAGGTGGTTTATTCCTTTTCTAATACGATTGAGAGTGCATGTAAACATTGGATCAGATTGAACCCCGAAACTGAAAGGACTGCATGTGCAATGACGAAATAGCGTAATTACATATGACGCACGGAACAAGTGGTTCTTCCTTTGATTAAAGTGTTGTATAAATGTAAAGTCCTGTGATTATAAAAACTCCTCCTTCACTCAGCAACTGTGAAGTGGGAGCAGGACAACCCTCTCCCACCAGTCCTTGTTTTGGATGCTAATCCACAGGCAACCCGCGCTTAAAAGGGCGGGCATTTTTACTTGAGTGATAAATATGAGCAGCATGGCACAGCGGTTTATATGTATATTTATCCATAAATGGATACAAACTAATTCTGCTGTTAAAAACAAATAAAGAAACCATGTTGAAGAGTTGTTAGTATGTCCAAACAGTAAGAAACTCTATATTTGTGCAGTGAGCGTATGTAAAAAAAAAAAAAAAAAAACACTATTCCAATTTGAAGCTTTTGTGACATATAAATGCTACATTGCTAAATCTGATCACTTTTATTTAATGCTTCATAAAATGCTTCATTCAGATTCATAAATCAGAATGAATTTAGTCCGATTGAACCCAAAATTGTGCATGTAAACGTAGCCAGTGAGACTTGGGGGAATAAGTGGAATTTTCTGTACAGCATCATTGGTAATGTAGTTTATAATCATGAATTCAGCTACTGAACATAATTATTATATATATATATATATATATATATATATATATATATATATATATATATATATATAACAGGGCTGTCTTTAAAAATTTATCAGTTATTGCTAAAAATGTATTTCCCTATGGAGTTTTTACTTCCGGAACCTGACTGTGGCATTCTACAGAGCTTCAACCCATATTACTTCTGTAATATAATAAACTAAAAAAAACTATAAACTAGTAAAAATAATTAAACTAATAGTGATTAAGTTCTGGATAGGCTCAGCAAGTCATTCATCTACATGCCGATAAAATCATCATCAATAATTAGCCAACATCATCTACTCATATTTTCTGTTTACCTAATTATTTAATTATTGCTATAATACATGGGCTTTGTAAACACACAGTTACAGCAGAGAGAAAAAAAAAAAAAAAAAAACTTAAATTAAAGGTCAAGAGCACCACTACAGCAAACACCAAACTACTATTTTCAATAAAACATCAACATCTAAACCTGTTAATTCTCAGTAAGAACTCTTGTTGTCTGTTGGTTTGTAATGAGTGAAGTTTGTAATGCTGTTTGTGAATATGTTTAATCCTCTTCTGCTAAGATCTTTAATGATCTGTTAGTAATTAATGTTCTGGGCCGGGTTTCCCGATAACGATTGATAGGGATGCACTGATATGAAAATTTTGGCCGATACCGATAACCGATAATTCTTTATAAATATGAAAGTCGATAACCGATATACACGATAAATCTTAATCCACATTTTTGTACATAATTTTGACCTCGATTGCCAAAAAAGTCTCATCATTAAAGGCATTAAACACTTCAACATAAATCAACCTTAAAGCAATGCCATAAATAAATAAAATAATGCTTAAATAATGGAAACGAGTTACTGGACAACATTACTTAAATGTAAAAATTATATATGATAAGATGATATGGATATTGTTAAAATTGTCAAATATTGTCATTATTAAGATGTATTCAGATTTCCAATTAATGTAGACCTGAAGTATTTTTCTGGCTATTATTATTAGGTTACATTTATTATTAAATTAATATTACAATTAATTTGTTTATGATCAATTTCATAGCGCATCAACGATAACTGACGCACTGTGACTTCCTTGGCCCGTGAGGAAAAATAAAAATAAGCTATTAAGCTTAGGCTACTCCTCAATGAAAATGTTTTAAAAAATGTCTTTTTTAAAGGGCCTTACACTGTCATACAAAATACCAGCTCTGGTGTGAATTATAGGCCTATATCCTAAATCTTTCTTCTCACCGTTTTTGCCCCTATGTCAGGACCACCAGAGAAACAAAGAAATAAAATTAAAACAGTTATGGTATTTAATGACATATTATTAGATTCAGTCTCATCATAGATGAGTCAGATGTCGAAAAAGCGCCGGGCCAGTTTTTACTTTCACTATATCGCTTGGATGGAAAGATGTTCGCAGCGATAAAGCTTGGCTTGCACAAAGTTTGCCACATTGTTTGTATGCAAATCCACTGGCTCGCCTTCACAGTTTAAAACAGAAGTGGCCTCTGTCCACATGCAATGCACCAGCGCTACAACCAGAATAGATGGATATTGTTTGTGGACACAACTCTTAGCTCTTCCTGTAATAACGCTTCTGAAACATCGGAAGAATAAGACTCACCGTTCACAATAATTCATAATTAACTTTTTATTACGGTAATATTATCGCGCATAATATTATGTTTGCTGACATTCCCAATTATAGTTATTAATGTTGTGCATTGCTGTTGTGCACAAACTGCGTGTGCTGAAGCTAAAGAGCTGAATGAACACCGGTAAACTGAAGTGCTGCCAGCTTATTTAACACAGGGAAACGCATCATATATTCAGATATTTATACAACATAAATATAATATTACAACTTATTTACATACAAAAAGACCAAATACACGTGAACTCGAACTAAGTTACGTGCTAATCAGAATGTGTAAATTCTGTTGTGGATGCACTCTTGGCTCTTCCCGCAACATGCTGAAACACGGAAACCAAACCAAACGAACTCATAACGTTTTATTATAATAGTGTTCTCATTATAATGTTATATATATGACAATCTCAATCATAGTTATTAATGTTGTAAACTGCTGTTTGAGCTGCATGCGCTGAGCTAAAGATGATCACCAGCAAACTGAAGCACTCTATTAACCCTCTATAGGCTATAGCCCCCTTCCTCAAATTTTGCTCTGGAGGTCCAATGCGCTGCAGAGTTTAGCTCCAACCCTGATCAAAGTCACCTAGACTTCGATTTTCTAATGATCCCATTGACACTGATAGGTATTGATTGGCATGCCTTAGGCAGGTGTTGATTAGAAGTTTGAGCTAAACTTTACAGGAAAAGTCAGATCTTTGAGGTCCAGGATTTGAGGATCCCTGGTCATAAAGCTTAGCCAAATACATTCTACAAACTTAGTTCCAAAAAAGAGTTTGGAACACTGTACAAGTTGTGAATAAAAACAGAATGCAATGGTTCGTGGGAAGTTTCAGGGTACAATATCATATTCAGAACAGAACATAGATGACATATCGGAACATGTTTAAATTGAATAAAATGTATCATTTTAAGGGTAAAAATAAGTTGATTTTAAATTTCATGGCATCAACACATCTCAAAAAAGTTGGGGAAAAGGCTATGTTTACCACTGTGTGGCATCCCCTCTTCTTTTTATAACAGTCTGCAAACGTTCTGGGGACTGAGGAACAAGTTGCTCAAGTTTGTAGGAATAGGAATGTTGTCCCACTCCTGTCTAATACAGGCTTCTAGTTGCTCAACTGTCTTAGGTCTTCTTTGTGCTAGCATCTTCCTCTTTATTATGCACCAAATGTTTTCTATGGGTAAAAGATCTGGACTGCAGGCTGGCCATTTCAGTAACCGGATCCTTCTTCTGCACAGCCATGATGTTGTAGTGATGCAGTATGTGGTCTGGCAGTGTCATGTTGGAAAATGCAAGGTCTTCCCTGAAAGGCGACGTCTGGATGGGAGCATATGTTGTTCTAGAACTTGGATATACCTTTCAGCATTGATGGTGCCTTTCCAGATGTGTGGCTGCCCATGCCACACGCCTCATGCAACCCCCATACCATCAGAGATGCAGGCTTCTGAACTGGTAGCTGATAACAACTTGGGTTGTCCTTGTCCTCTTTAGTCGGATGACATGGCGTCCCAGTTTTTCCAAAAGAACTTCAAATTTTGATTCGTCCTGACCACAGAACAGTTTTCCACTTTGCCACAGTCCATTTTAAATGAGCCTTGGCCCAGAGAAAACGCCTGCGCTTCTGGATCATGTTTAGATATGGCTTTTGTTTTTGACCTATAGAGTTTTAGCCGGCAACGGCGAATGGCACGGTGGATTGTGTTCACCGACAATGTTTTCTGTAAGTATTCCTGAGCCCATGTTGTGATTTCCATTTACAGTAGCATTCCTGTATGTGATGCAGTGCCGTCTAAGAGCCCAAAGATCACGGGCATCCAGTATGGTTTTCCGGCCTTGACCCTTACACACAAGATTGTTCCAGATTCTCTGAATCTTTGGATGATATTATGCACTGTAGATGATGATAACTTCAAACTCTTTGCAATTTTTCTCTGAGGTGAAACCTCCTTTCTGATATTGCTCCACTATTTTTGGCCCAGCATTGGGGAATTGGTGATCCTCTGCCCATCTTGACTTTTGAGAGACACTGCCACTCTGAGAGGCTCTTTTTATACCCAATCATGTTGCCAATTGACCTAATAAGTTGCAAATTGGTCCTCAGCTGTTCCTTATATGTACATTTAAATTTCCTGGCCTCTTATTGCTACCTGTCCCAACTTTTTCTGGAATGTGTAGCTCTCATGAAATCCAAAAAAAAGCCAATATTTGGCATGACATTTCAAAATGTCTCACTTTCAACATTTGATATGTTATCTATATTCTATTGTGAATAAAATATAAGTTTATGAGAATTTGTAAATTATTGCATTCCTTTTTTACTCACAATTTGTACAGTGTCCCAACTTTTTTGGAATCGGGTTTGTATATGAAAAAAAAATCTGATTTATATGCATAAAATAAACACAATATTACAACGTACAATTGCACAAAAGAGTGTAAACGCACAAGCGACCTTAACTGTGCTAGTTGTGTGAATCCGTTTTGGATGCTCTTCCCTTAACAACGTGTTTAAACACGGGCGAACAAAGATTCTGTTACATTATTTTACAGTAGCTAATAATCTCATTGTAATATGACAGACTTGCCATGAACATGCTGCAGTTCACTGTATTTTCCTTTTCAAAGTGTTTCCAATGATATTTCAAGCAATTAAAAACCATCATGGTGAACAGTGCGCATCTGAATTGTCTCTGCAGGAAATAATGCATTATTTATCGGCTCTAAGATATCGGCCAAATTCTCTTATCGGTTCAATAACGATAACAGAAAAAATAAAATTTATCGGCCAATATCGATATGGTGGCCGATATATCATGCATCCCTAATGATTGATCTTAGCACTTAAGAGCGTTTTCTACGAGTCTGAAATGTCACCTAATAGAATGGCTCGTAAATTTACTACACGCTAGTTTATTGAAATGTAAACCTAATGCTGCATTCTAGACAACTCAGAAATAATAACTATAATACAATATTGTTATAATACAATATTATTATAAATTATCAGGCATTGCTAATTGTGGGGTCGCAACATTTCGCATGATGTGCCATTTTTTACTTTTCTGGTTAACCACTGTGCTACTTCACAACCTCAATATTTATACCCCATTTTAGTAGATATATTTAGCGGGCTATACACACATTTAAAATGATCATGTGGAAAAAAAACAATTTGATTGAAATGGTTTCTGAATATTTTTATCAAATAATGTTTTTTAAACTTTCAAAAAAAAAAAAAAAAAAAAAAGAAAAGTGAATGACATGCGCAGGTGTTCCATGTAATGTTAGTAGGTGATGTGTGTGTGGTGCGTGAAGTAATGACCAAGGCCAATGCATTGAAAGAACGGACAATTTAAATGCTTGCAGTTGATAAATGCGATTCAAATTTAGTCGCTGGCATACACATTTTATTTACATAAGTGACTCAGAGATCGCACACAGCAAAAAGAACATGGAGGAGTCATAAACTTGTCAGAACTGCTACGCGACTGCTAGTGATGCTGAGATGCTGAATCACTACATTCTCACCAGAGACTAAGAAGCAAAATCGCTTCATTGTTTGTGAGAGAGAACCCAGGCGCGGACAATTTACGTATATATATCTCTCTCTCTCTCTCTCAAAGACAAATATGGCTATATTTGAGAAAAAATTTTCATTATGCTGGATATAGCTGACGGTCATTTATTGTTTCTATCAGTGAAACGATATTATTAAAAGTTGACTAATATTAAATGATTTGAAGCTTCATCTTACCTCAGCCTTCTTTAGCGTTCAGACTGACGCAGGCTCTACTTCTTCTGTGAACAGTAAACCCCGCTCTACTTTGATTTGATTTGCTAAATGTCAGTCGACAGGCGCGTGTTGTTGTGCTGTTGGGCCGCTGGGGAAAAGCTTTGATCTGAAGCGCTTAGTATGTGCAGCTGCTTCACGCTAATGTCCGTGAGATCTTTCAGCGCAAGTTAATTCTCACACTTTAATAATATTTATATAAGTTCTGTTTCAGGCTGTGTGACGTTGAGAAGTTATTACCCCAAAATCTGCGCCAGTATTACGGTTTTACCTATTGCTCTCGTGCCAGCGATTATCCCTCTGTGTTCCACCTGGTGGAACAAAGTGCTGTGGAGTTTGCCAGGAATTCCCTACTTTGATGACCGTTGTTATACTTTATATAAATATACAGTACTACAGTAAGGACGTTATTTTCAGTCATTTAACTTAGATGTGTATTTCTATTTTTTCTGCCCTTTTTAATTAGTTCATTTATTTATAAATTTAAATAAAATAACAACAACAAAAAAAAAAAGAGTAATAAAGTGTACAATAAAGTGCAATCAAATCCTTATATTATAATCACATTGCACTTGAATAAACTTAAAGGTGTAATCTGCCGATTGTCCTGCAGGTGACTGCATAAATCTTCTTACAATGCACTTAGGGCTACGATCACTCCAGAACACTCGTAGATCTACGATGATTTTCAAGTGTTACTTAAGTTACGATGCTTTTGGGAAACAGACCCGTATATTAAGATCAGCTAAATGCAGATCGTTTTTTAAGCAAAACTTCTTAGGCTCACAAAAATTTTTGGAAACCCAGCCCTGTTCTGTTAAGATTTAAAAGGTTTGTGGGTTACCATTGTGCTGAAGAGATGAGTCTGTGCTTCAGATGAGGATGGACTGGAAAACTGTCAGGGAGTCTCTGTCACCAGTTACCAGCTCTGTACTCCATGTTCTAGAATTCTCCCTGGCTCCCACCTGTTCTCAGTCACGATCATCATCACTTGGAGTTCTAATCACCCACACCTGCTGCAGCTCTTGAAGCTCCCCTTTATCTGCTCACTCTCCACACTCCCTCCTCGTCAGGTCTACCGTTCACATCACTGAACTATACCAGGGCCCATATTCACAAAACATTTAATCTTACCACTAAGAGTTCTCCTAAATAGCAGTAAAAGTTTTAGCTAAGAGTTTTTTCTTAAAACCTATTTACAAAGCTGTTGAGACAAACATTTAGTAAGGAATAGACAGAAGTCTTAAGCTAAGAGTAAGGGCGGGGTTGACCTCGTTGCTATGGATGATGGCAGCATACTTACTAACTATGCACACAGTGATTGGCTGATAGTCTCTGTCAGAGATTTATTCATAGAAATATTCCAGAGCACAATATTATGTTGCCATATTCAAATAAAGGTTTTAAAATAAAAATGTTAATTGCCACATTCAAATAAAGATTTTAAAAAGCAGACTAAGTGTCACTAATTAAACAAGTAGGCTGTATATTCAGCTAATTGGCAGCCTCTTATATGTATGCTTCTCATAAACAATTAGTCCATATGAATGGAAGTCGTGGCCTAGTGGTTAGAGAGTTTGACTCCTAACCCTAAGGTTATGGGTCCAAGTCTTGGGCCGGCAATACCACGACTGAAGTGCCCTTGAGCAAGGCACCGAACCCCCAACTGCTCCTCGGGCGCCGCCGCATAAATGGCTGCCCACTGCCCATGTCACTTTTATTAGGGATGCCCTCATCTGTAATAAGGCAAGCATCCACAGAGTTCCGAAGTGACACGCTCAAGTTCACAGAGTCATGTTTGCTTTCATTATTTTATAAAAGCGCAATATTTCGTTGTTATTCTGTGTGCACACAAATAAACATAGTCTTTACAGATACGAAAGATGCAATACTCTTATCTGTATGACGAAAAATGACTAAGTATTTTAAGAGCAGATGATCTCAGCAGTGCCTCCATCTGTCATGCAGTAGCGTTCAGCTTCCACACTCCGCACAAACACGTGAACTGTGCACTTTTTTCTAGGCTAACCTTAGTTTCAGCTGCCATGTAAAGTTGCTATTACATACAGTCGAGGCCAAAAATATTGGCCCCTTTGGTAAATATGATCAAAAAAGGCTGTAAAAATTAATCTGCATTGTTAATCCTTTTGGTCTTTTATTTTAAAAAATCACAAAAATGTATCCTTTCATTGGATAATAAGAATTTATCATTTTATCATTTATCATTATGAAATGAATGTTTTTCTCAAATACTCGTTGGTCACAATTATTGGCCCCCCTATAAATTCTTATGAGTAAAATATCTCTGAAGTATATTGCCATTCATTTTCACAATTTTGAGCACTCCAGCATGATTATAAACATGAAGTCATCCAGTTCTGGCTTCCCCTGTTTCACAGAAATATAAAGAGGAGAGGGAAAACAAAGCCCAAGTTCCCTTAATCATCCATCACAATGAGAAAAACCAAAGAATATATTTCTGATGTGCAGCAAAAGATAACTAAGCTTCACAAATTGGTGAAGTGGCTTTAAGAAAAGAGCTAGAGCAGTGAAAATTCCCATTTGCACCATCAGGGCAAAAATTAAGAATTTCCAACCAACAGAAAATGTTACAAAACTGCCTGGAAGAGGACGTGTGTCTATATTGTCCTAATGTCACTTGGCGGAGAGAGAAGGAGAGTTTGAGTGGCTAAAGACTCTCCAAGGGTCACAACTGGAGAATTGCAGAAAATAGTTGAGGTCTCTGGTTCAGAAAAACCTTTAAAAAAATTGTCAGAAACAGAACCTACATCAACACACATGTTTGTTTGGGGAGGGGTTACAAGAAAAAATTATCCTATAGCTCATTCAAAAACAAACTAAAAACATATTCATTTTATCAGCCATGACTGGAACTTTAAATGGGACTGGCTACTATGATCAGATGAAACCAAAAAATGGAAGGCTTTTAGCAGCAAACACTCAAGATGGGTTTGGTGAACACAGAAGAAAAAAAAAACTACCCCATGTGTATTTTAATGAGAAATATACGCTGTATTTTTTTGATGGTATGTGCCACAATATTTTTTCTGCTGGAGGTCCCTGGACATCTTGTTTTGGATTACATGGCATCATGGATTTTTATCCAAATACCAACAGATAAAAAAAATCAGTAAGTGACTCTGTTAGAAATCTTATAATGGAGGCCATGATTGGATCTTTGTACCGTACAATAGCAAACACAAACCTCAAAAACCAACACAGAAATGGGTCACTGAGCTGAAAACCAAGCTTCTGCTATAGCCATTCCAGTTGCCCACTGACACGCGCACACCTATAGAAAATGAAGGTGGGAGGTGAACTGAAGAGGGCGAAGCACCAGACATGGAGCCTGGGAATCTGAAGGGTCTGCGAGTGATTCTGGAGGAAGGAGAATGGTCTCTGATCTCTTGTCAGGTGTTCTCTAACCTCATCAGGCATCTATAGGAGAACATTTAGACTTGTTAAACCGGGCAAATGGAGGTTTCGCAAAAGTATGAACTAAAGGGGGCTCATTAATTTGTGGCCAATGTGTATTAGAGAGAAAACATTTATTTCATAGTGATATTTCCCCCCCATTTCAACTTCTGAGTATCCAATGAAAGGATACATTTGACGTGAATTTTTTTTTTAATAAAAGACCAAAAAAATTAACATGCGGAAAAGAATTTTCACAGCCTTTTTTGATCATATTTACCAAGGGGGGCAATATTTTTGGCCTCGACTGTACATATTTCAGATGATAAGCCATATTTGAGATCGATGAATGTTAGGTGAGCATATGGATGTCCTGCCCGATGTACTATTTTACCACTTAGACCAGCAGTTAACGATTTGTCCGTCACGAACTGCGTGATTTCACCACTTCATGTGGATTTTTTTTTTTTCTGCGACTAAGCATCTAATAAAATTTTGGTAATATGCACATAAACAGCCTTTTGATTAGCAGAATAATCATGGCTGATGGTGAAGTTTTATGAAAACATAAAAAGAAAAACCAAACTGGACATTTCGGGAACGGCTGTTAAGGATATAATAAAACATTTGGAGTTGGGATAACATCTAAAGCCGATACCATTTTAAAAGCTCATTATCGTCAAATGTTTCTAAAATTTATATTCCGAGGTAGATTGCTGGCAACAGCCATTTTAAGATGTCTTAAGCCTGTGTTATGACAAAAACACTGACAATATGCTGCAGTAGGCAGTAACTGTGTAGTTGCTGATGCAGAGATGGCCATATTATGTACATTAGTTCATGCATGTGGGCTATTGCTAGCTAATGCTTGAAGTATTTGACCATAATAATTCAATAAACATCTGCAAAATAACCGTTTTTCTGTAAAGAAAAAAAAAAAAAAAAAAAAAAACTTAAATTAGGGTATTGTACTTGAATTTAACATTTTATTTTATTTATTTTTTGGTTTGGTAGCAATTGCTGCCAAATATCAGACCTTTGATATTTTGTTTCAGACATCATCCTGTTACTAAATACAGAACCCAGTTAAACAAGCACCACCATGCCATTAAAATGTCACCACTGTGATTTAAACTTCAGTACTTTGTTTTGTTTTCAACAAATGTAAGGTTTCTCATTTAAACCTGGCTCATTTACATGGACTTTGGCAAACTTTGGACATGTTGTTATTGGAGGGCAGTAACTTCCTTAATACACAAACATAAAAACACACATATCTAATGCAGGACAAGCCCATATTAGAGATGAATAAAACACGTACAATCCCATCCAGCAATACATGCTCAGACTTCAGCATTGAGAAGATCCTTTACTTTCAGACTGAAGAGTCTCATCAGGTAATGTATGAGCAGATCAGTGGTGCATTACAATATCTCCACCATTATATATTCATGACTGAGATGGCTGACTAGTTAATACACTGACAGTTCAAATCTGGAGATACTGATGAACGACTGGCAAATGATCGTTCTGCGCTGGGGTGCCTTTACAGCTTTGACGTAGTGGCGCTTTGCTGGATTATCAAACAAGCGCGTCAGTATTTTGACTGCCTCACCGATGTGTTACATTTGTGACTGCAGTCAGGAAATGGCGGCTGCTGATTAAAATATTTAATATTCACAGATGAGCTGGTTTGTGCTGGGTTGTGAACAGGCGTTCGTGGGATGTTGGACCTATACCGGGGCGTACTTTCTCGGCTACAGTATTACACCATATTTTAGATTTGAAGGCACATTTAATAGATGTGCCGTGGCCCCATATAATATGAATTATGTGTTATATTATTCTAAAAGAAATGGTTTCGCATCGAAGCATTAAAGTGACCTATTTTTAGTGAGCTGGGCTACATGGATTAATATGCAAAATATTGTATTCTCGTCAATGAGCCTATATTTGTTATATTTTTTAAAAATTCCTTTAATCAAATAACATGCATTTTTGTCACGCAGCACTACTTTGTCATTCGTTACCTGTCCTTATTTTGATGGATAACTTCTGTGAAAGATATTTGTCTGTACACTGATTAAACAAATTGTTGCGTGTTTTCAATTATTTTCCTTTATTTTTAGTAAAAGCATTGAGACGCTGTATAATTTAGCTCCCATTATTTGGGCCTAAATTTAAATCAAGCAAACAAATAAATTAAACACTGCATCGATTTCAGTGGCGTGCGCGTGATGTAGGGTACGGGGTGGCAGCTACCACCCCTAAAAAAAATAATATCTAAGTGCGGCCTATGCTCTCAATGTCAAAATGCAGAAATGTTCATCCATGCGTTTATGACCTCAAATGTTAGATTATTGTAATGCTTTATTGGGTGGATGGGCTACACGCAACAGTAAAACAAACTCAGGTGAGATCAAAGTACTGAACAGCTAGAGTTCTTACTAGAATTCAGTGGAAGTATGATCATATTGGCGGGTCCTGTCCACACTGCACTGGCTCCCCTACCAAACATCCGATACGTAAGATCTTGCTAAATACTTGCAAAGCCCTGAATGGTTTGAGTACCTCAGTATTTGAGCGAAGCTCTTGTTTACATTATAGTCCTCCACGTCCGCTGCGGGCGTTTCCTCGCTAAAACTCGGAGCAATTTGATAATACCTAGAATATCAAAATCAGCTCGCGGACTGAAGATCCTTTTCCTATTTAGCTGCCCAAACTCGCAAATAACCCTACCCCTAATGTTGTTCGGGAGGCGAAGACACACTCTTGCGGTTTTAATCTAGAATAAAGACCACTCTCTTTAACCTGGCTTACATAACATACTAATACACTTCTAATATCCAAATCAAGCTAAAGGATTTTAGGCTGCATTAATTAGGTAAACCTGGAACCGAACACTTCCCATAACACCAGATGTACTGCCGGTACATCGTTAGAAAAGTAACGTAATGGTCTGTTTCTCTCTCTTTATTCCGAGGTCACAGCCGCCAGATCCAGCCTGTATCCGAATAGGGGTCACTGCAGTCACCGGATCCCGGTATCAGCCGGGTGGTGGTCAGCACCTAGAAAAGGACCTCTACAGCCCTTCCACCGAAGACCCAGCGGAACCAGGACACCTAGAGCCCCAGATACAGATCCCCCCTGTAAAGACCTTGTCTGACCACTGGGATAAGACACGCAGGAACAGATGATTCTTCTGCACAATCTGGAACTCTGCCGCGAGCTGGAATTGAACTGGTTTAGATCGGTCAGAGAACTGCCCGACTGAGCCTGGTTTCTCCCAAAGGTTTTCTCATTCTGTTGATGGAGTTTGGGTTCCTTACGCTATTAAGCCTCTGGCTTTGCTTAGTTGGGGACACTTCATTTACAGTGATGGTGACTTGATTTGCAAATTATTGTGCACGAATTTATTTAAACTGAACTGAGCTGTGATGACATCGATTCAATGATGAACTGCCTTTGCTGTCATTTTGCATTATTGACACACTGTTTTCCTAATTAATGTTGACTGTGGATTTCTTTGATGCAATCTTTTTTTTTTGTTTAAGCTATATAAATAAAGGTGACTTGGGCCGAACGATAAATGAGCTTTGCCACCCAGTTGCCACCCAAAACGGCGTATGGGATCAGTGCATTGAGGCCGGAACAGCGTGATTTTGACTGAAGCAGGAGTTTTGGAAGTCTGAGAATTCTGAGTCCTCCATTACCGCTCAATCGCTAGCCACGATTAATGCCAACTGCCAGCCATTTCTTAACTAGTTCTGCCTACAAGGATTGTACTACTGCAGCGCCTGCGGTACAGACACGCCGCGGGATAACTTCACGCATTCAATCCGACTGTATCCGAAATGCCTTTTCGTTTGTCAGTAAAAATGCTTACAAACAGTTATGAACTTTGATGTTTTTGAAGTAAATCCAAATCCAGCCGTGACAGATTTAACGCAAATTCTGATAACCTCTGAATCGTTTAATGCACACTTAGCTACTTAAAGAAAGAAAAAGAACATTCATTTTTTATTTTTGTTATTATCATCGTCATCTATTGTGTCACTAATGAATTCCTTCATTGAATTAATTTGGTCTTATCAGATCTGCTCAAAGGCTCTTACATCTAGGCTACTTTTATCCAGAGAAAGCTTACTTTTCATTTAATATTCAGGCCTATATTTTTTTGTCGAACCCATGATTCCTGATAACCAACATTTTTACAAAACACATTTTTCTTAATAACGTTTATCTAATATTACATAATCAAAGATAAACAAAGAAGGTTTTTTTGTTGTTGTTGTTTTTGTTGTAGCTCAGAAATATAAATCAAGTCAAATTAGTCCATAATGTCACTCCAAACGTCACTCGCTCTTTGACATTACTGTTATAGACATTTAATGCATTAAACGAGACAGCTCAACTCACTGTTAGCAGAAATCAAACTCTTCGCCTCTTTCTACGTCAAGTAACAAACGGTGCTGAACTTTTGACAAACAGTTTATTTTTTTAAAATGTCATAATAGTGATTTTCTAATATACAATTATAAATCCAACAGCATAAAGGTGAAAATAACTATATACATAAGGGAGTGGAAACGGCGAGTGAATACATGAATCTTTGACACTTTTCACCATTGACTTGCAGAATATTTTCTGTGACGTTACTGTTAGACAGTGCTGGGAATGTTATAGTTTACAGTTTACACTATTTAAAATGTAATAAGTAGTGTAACTATTTCAAGTGTTTTATTAAAGTAATGTAACAGATTACATTTGATTACATTTTGATTACTTTTCTAAATTTAAAATATTTTCAACTGTTAATCATTTTGAATCATTTAAAGCAGGCAGGGTTAAGCTTACAGTAGAACTCAAAACTAATTATTGGCAGACTTTCTAACACTTCATCACTTAAATTAAGATTATAATCATTTAATTTTAAACCACAGCCACCACAAAATTAGACTTTAGTAATCTTCTTTTTTTACTTTGAGATCAATCTGATTCTGGTTAAATTCTAATCATTCTGGTTAAATACAGGTTTAAAATCATAACAAGAAATAGTTTGATAGCTATGATACTGTTTTTAATATCAAATCTTTTCACACCTATAACAGGAAACACTGGAATCTAACAATGCCTTGGGGAGGAAAAAACAGTTAATCTTAAAGCATATGCATAAACTCAAATAGGAAATAGAACAGTTATTGAATAAGCATGCATATTATTCTGTGTACTAAACTCCTGAAACATGGTTATTTTAGAGCCGTCAATGTAATTAAGAAATAAATCAATCAAATCTTTTATCAAATCATTAACATTTTCACAAGTAACTGTAATTTAATTATACTTTTTTTCTTAGTAACTGTAACAGATTGCACTTACATTTATTTTGTAATTAAATTATGTAATTCCGTCACATGTAACTAGTTACTGCCCAACACTGGTGTTAGGGAATAGAATATATGGGGAGTACAAACACTGATCTATATTTGCCACCCCTCATTCTGGTCTTGCCCCTTTTTGCCACCCCAAGTATAAAATCCTGGACACGCCCCTGCACGATTTAGCTAAATCCTTGAAACTCTAAAGAATGGACTGATTAATAAAACGTCCTCACGTTTAAACTCAAGGGGCCCTATCTTGCACCCAGCGCAATTGACTTTGTACACCGATCGACGATGTGTCATTCCTTATTTTAACCACCGCAAGAAAGCGCCGCTTTCCTCCACAGAAGCACGTCGCTAAACTAGTGAATGAACTTGCGGCTCCCCTGTACGGTTCAGCGCAAAAAGGAGGTAGCGGTTCCGCGCAAACAATCCCCTGGTGCTATTTTGCTGTTCCATTAAACAATTGCGCCCACTGACCAGAAAAACCTAGTCTAAAGTCAAGTGGGCGTTAGCGGCGTTGTTCATTATGCTATTTTAAGGGCGATGCTTGACCATAATGTATAGCGCAACAAACGCCGCATACACTTCTTGCTCATGTAATCTACACAGAGGCAACAGCTATTTTTGCAAATCATAAAATGTTACACTAAAAAAATATTAACACATGAGATGACGGAAATCATTGTGGTGTGCCACGAAGAGGGAAATCATTGTTGTGTCTATACGAGGGAAATCATTGTTGTGTCTATGAAGATGTGAAAAATAGGCATAAATCTAGATTACACATTTACCCAAATTATTATACGCCTGCATCTGACAAATTGGTTTGTCCGTCAGAACCAGGAAAAAATCGACTGAAAAACTGAAAAAACTGAAAGACTGAAAAAAAAAGACTGTGAAATCACCTTTACCATAATGTAAGTACATTAACTGAACCTTAGTCTTCAAACTCTACCAGTTAAGTTGAGCTTGCTCATATTTTTTTCTTTTGCACAGTGAGATGGAGTATGTCTTGGGACAACGTAATTAGGACGCCGGAGGAGAGGGGTATACCGCCCAGACAGACCTATCTCTCCCCAGTGAGGAGGAATGCATAAGAAAGCTACGCTTTCTGACCCGACAGGCATGGTGACAGACATCTGCCATCTCCTGGCAGATGAGCTGGGGGACTGATGCACAAATGTCCCTGTGCCTTCCCCGCGGCAGTAAAGGTTACAGCGGGCATTGCATTTCTATGCATCTGGGTCATTCCAGCACCCCTTAGCTCCCACTGGAGGCATTTCTCTCACACCCGCCATAAGTTCAAGCTATACATGCAGTTACATCAGGTCTAGTCCGGCATGCTGGGGAATACATCAAATTCCCCGCCACACCTGACAACCAGGAAAGAGCAAAGCAGGCATTTTGCGGCGGCATGGTTCCCTGGTGTCCTTATGTGTTATAGATCAGCACCTATGTGCAGCTACGTTGCTACCCCATCAGAAAACGACTTGTATACATCAACCGCCAAGGGGAACCTATTCAATCAGCATTATAAGCCATTTGGCGAGGCTTATAGTAAAATCACCCATGTCTTATGCGATTATCCTGGCTCGAGCCACGCACTCATTCATATACTGGCGAGCTCCTTTACCATTCCTGCCATCTTCGAGGGGAATCCCCGCTGGATGGGTGGCTGTTAGGGGACAACGGTATCCGTTAAAGACATGGCTGATGACACCATATTTGATGCCAGCAAACAATTGTGAAATGCAGTTTAATAGAAAAACACACACAAACATCGCTGTGTAATTGAACGAACGCTCGCATACTGAAAATGCGCTTCAGGTGTTTGGATAGATCAGGAAGCACTTTACAGTACAGTCCTCAAAAGGGTCGCAGCATTCTTTTGTGTATGGTTGTGTTTTACACAACATTTCCATAAATCAAGGTTGTGTTGTTGACATAGATGAGGAAATATTAGAGGACTTAAGGAGACGTGATGGTGAACTGCATGCCATGCCGATGCCTTAACCCAAATGCCCCAGCAGCAGCACGGGGAGAGGAGAGCTTATATGACAGAAGAACTGCTGCATCGTCTATAGTGAGGTAAGCAAATTTATCTCGGTCTAATGTTATACTGCATTGCAAAAATATAACCATACTGTGATTCAGAGAGAACGAGTCCAAAACATTCAAAAAGTATTTATTTGTGAAATTTTGTATTTTGTCAAAAAGAAAAATCAATAGCAAACAGTAATTGATAAAAAAAATACAAATGGAAAATGAGGTTAAAAAATATTTAAACAGAAAAGTTTATTTCTTTTTCCCTCCTCTGGTAGTTTTGCGACGCCAGGCCACGGGCGTGGATCGGACACCTGAGGGTCCGGGAATGGCATTGCGATGATGCGCTCTGGTGGAACGTGGTGGATGGAGATGGAGTGGGGGAAGGAGGAAGAGGCACAACAGGAGGTGGTGGTGCGCTTGAAGGGCCACGCTCCGTCCATGCAGCAATCCTCTCCAGGCTTGAGGAGATGCGCCTGAGAGGCCGCGAGCAACATCGCCATCCGGGTCAAGACGGCCATCATTCACACTTTGGCCGCGATCCCAGACAGCTCCCGCCTCCAGCATTTCAAACCGGGGTTTGCTGAGCTGCAGGAGAGGGTGGTCCTCCCCGTCTAGCAAATGCTGCCACGGCGCAGTAGTGGGTCTGACCTTGATGGTTGCGCTTGTTCCCTCCTCAGATGGCCCGCTGCGCGCATCGTCGCGAGGCCAGGGTCTTCCTGCGCGGCTGTTACATTGTTTTTCTTTATTGTGTGGTTGGCGCGAAATGTTTTTCATGTAAATAACGATTAAAAATATTTTCATAAGAAACCTTGTATGTGAATTTGTGTACCTTTGGGGTTGGACTGCTGCTTGATTGCCGATTTCAAACCCCCCAATCCTTCAACGCTTAGCGGTGAGGGTGGACGAGCGCATGTCCTCTGCTGGCGCCAGGTCCTGAGTAGAGGCAGATCCACCTCCGCTACACGGTGCGTCCATCTGATTGATGCTGGCAAGCTTTGACTTTCCCCGCCTTTCTGATGTCATTGTAGTGCTTCTATGCACTGGTGCGACGTCCTAGAGATGCCAGCTGATGAAACAATTGTGGCTATTTCCTCCCACGCCTGTTTAACCGACGCTATTTTGGGTGGGTTTCTCCCATCCCCATACAACACAACTTCTTTCTGTCTTTCACTGCTCTTACAAGAACATCAGTCTCCTCGGCTGTGAACCGCTTCCTGGCGCGGCGCCTGGTAAATACGCCATAATAATAGCAATCCATAATGGAACTTTTATGCGACCTGCTTTTTAAAGGGAATGTTGATGACGCTTTGATTATTTGGTTTATTTCATCGCTACTATCAAACCACACCTATGAATAATG
This sequence comes from Cyprinus carpio, assembly GCF_018340385.1. Classification (NCBI taxonomy): domain Eukaryota; kingdom Metazoa; phylum Chordata; class Actinopteri; order Cypriniformes; family Cyprinidae; genus Cyprinus; species Cyprinus carpio. Next base: position 7,069,858 of record NC_056599.1, read on the forward strand.
AAGCTACTTCAGACCAACCCATTTTAGATTTGCGCCACGCAAGAGCCATTTATCCCGCTGAAAATATTAGCAACAGCTTAGACCCGCCTAATAAAGTTACTTTATGCCAGACTTTGACACTTGCGTTTCAGATCGTTAAAATAGGGCCCAAGTTCTCTCATTATAATCAACAAAATGCAAACGATGTAAAAAAAAAAAAGCTTCATTCATTGACAACTTCAGTGATTTTAAAGGGAGCCTTCTTTACTTGCTTTCATATAATTTAAGTAAAGTAAAAATAAATAAATAAATTGCAGCCGCATTTGAATGCAGGTGTGTATCATATTCCTTAAAATATCAGAGTGCAAGATTTGCACGGCGTGCATGATGCTGAGTGCACGCCGCAGCATTTATACTTATTTGTCTACATATTTTATCTTCATTACAAATCTTGTTTGGTTTTATTCTGATAATTGCATGTAAAAAAATGATTTACTTTGTAATGCATATGCAAAATGTGAATTATTATTCATATTCAAGTGTTTGTGCGAAAATTATTAATGTGCATGCATGACATGGAGGCGCCCTCTCGATCACTTAAATTTTTTCCTGATAATGAAATTACTTCAAATTGGGGTGTCTCACATACATGAGAAATATATCTACAGAAAGCTTGAAATGTCTACTTTTAAACGAATCAATTCAAAACAAAAGCATTATGTAATCTGTGAAGGTTGTATTTATCTTTAAAGGCGAGTTGATCGATTTGGCTCTTCGGGTGGATGCCCACATTGGGCGACTGGGACAGCACACCCGTTCTACACGTTCCCTCAGCAACACTGGGGCTGGCAGCCAATGCACAGCGAACACGGTCGGGCCCATCGTCGATCACGAGCCCATGCAGGTGGGAAGAGCTCGGCTGTCCCGGGAGGAGAGAGAGAGGCGGAGGTCCCGTGGACTCTGTTTATACTGCGGTGGCTCTGGACATTTTCTACTCTCTTGCCCGGTAAAAGAGCAAGCCTGGTAGTAAACTTGGGGCTACTATCGGGTGGGCTCCGCGGGAAGTCCTCATCATCCTTCCGGTGAGACTGAGATGGGCCAACAACAACACCTACTCCTGTCAAGCCCTCCTGGATTCCGGAGCAGAGGGTAATTTCATTGACACACATCTTGCGCAGCAGTTGAAACTCCCCATTATGTCTCTCTCACACCAGATCTCCGTCAAGGCACTTAACGGTCAAGAACTCCCCAACATCACCTTTACCACTGGACCCATAACCTTGATCACCTCCGGCAATCACAGTGAAACTATTCCCTTCCTTCTCCTGGACTCCCCCGTGGCACCCATTGTCCTAGGTCACCCTTGGCTGGCTAAGCACAATCCACGAGTGGATTGAGTACTGTTTGGTGTCTGCTTGTTCTTCTGTGTCTGGTTCTGTATTTCAGGAGAAGGCAGCGGTTCTGTCAAACGTGCCCGCAGAGTATCTGGACCTGAAGGAGGTGTTCAGTAAGTCTCGCGCTGCTTCTCTTCCTCCGCATCGTCCCTATGACTGTGCCATAGAGTTAGAAAGAGAGTAAAGTTTGCCTTTAGACGGGGACTTACCTGGTACTATTCCTGAGAGGGAGGCCATGGAAAAATATATTTCTGATTCTCTAGCAACGGGGTTCATCCACGCTTCCTCTTCTCTGCGGGGGCGGGATTCTTTTTTGTTGGTAAGAAGGATGGTTCTCTTTGACCTTGTATTGATTACCGAGAGCTGAACAACATCACAGTGAAGAATACTTAACCTTTGCCGTTGATGTCTTCAGCCTTTGAGAGGTTGCAGGGAGCCTCCATCTTCACAAAATTGGATTTACGAAACGCTTATCATTTGGTTCGCATCAGGAAGGGGGATGAATGGAAAACCGCTTTCAACACCCCCCCAGAGGGCACTTTGAATATTTGGTTATGCCGCTCGCCTTTCCAACTCCCCAGCGGTTTTCCAAGCTCTTGTGAATGATGTGCTGAGAGACATGGTCGACCAATTCATATATGTTTACCTGGATGACATATTGATTTTTTTTCTTCGCTCTCCAGGAACACGCTCAGCACGCCAGGCTTAGAAAGTACTTCAGAGGTTGCTAGAGAATGCGCTTTTTGTCAAGGCAGAGAAATGCGTTTTTCATGCACAGTCTGTTTCTTTCCTAGGTTACATCGTTTCTTCTGAGGGAGTTTGTATGGATCCTGATAAGGTTAAGGCTGTGATAGATTGGCCAAGTCCAGATTCCCGTAAGGCCCTACAGCGGTTTCTGGGGTTCGCCACTTTTATCGCCGCTTTTATTCGCAACTTCAGCCAACTCAGTCGCTCTGACTGCCTTGACTTCCCCCAGAACGACGTTCAGGTGGTCCAATACAGCCGAAGCTGTATTCACCAACCTAAAGAGTCGCTTTGTTTCGGTTCCCATCCTAGTCGCCCCTGATCCCACACGTAAGTTCGTGGTGGAGGTCGACGCATCAGAGGTAGGGGTATGTGCAGTGCTTTCCCAACGCGCTTCCTCAGACGACAAGATGCACCCTTGCGCGTTTTTTTTTTTTTTTTCCATCGCTTATCTCTCACTTCTAACGAACTATGACATTGGTAACAGAGAATTGTTACCGCAAGTTAGCGCTTGGAGGAATGGCGTCATTGGTTAGAAGGATCGGGGGTACCTTTTATCGTCTGGACCGACCATAAGAATCTCGAATATATTAGATCTGCCAAAAGACTCAACTCCAGCAGGCTTGGTGGGCACTTTTTTTTCGGACGTTTTGACTATTCTCTATTGTACCACGCGGGTTCTAAAAACATCAAACCCGTTTGTTTATCTCGCATTTTTGATCCATCCGAACGGCCGGTGACTCACGAGTGTATTTTACCCGAGAAATTGGTTATCTCCACACTCATATGGGAGGTCGAGTCGAAGGTCAAGACGGGGTAATGCCTCCGCCCGGGTGCCCACCGAATCGGTTGTTCGTTCCGGAGGGGTTACGGTCCGACGTTATCCGATGGGATCATTGCTCCAATGTCACTTGTCATCCAGGGGTAAGCCGCACCAGCTGCTTAGTAAAGCAATGATTTTGGTGGCCACTTATGGCTCGCGACATTCACGATTTTGTTTTGGCCTGCTCTGTTTGTGCCAGTGGTAAGACGTCTAACCGACCTCCATATGGGTTACTCCAACCGCTGTCTGTCCCTTCGAGACCCTAGTCCCACATCAAACAAAATTTTGTTACCGCCCTCCCGCCCTCTAATGGTATGATGGTCGTTTTGACCGTAGTGGACCGGTTCTTGAAGGCGGCACATTTCATTCCCTTGCCCAAATTACCTTCAGCCAAGGAGACAGCGGTTACTGTAATTGATCACGTCTTTCAGTTACATGGCCTCCCGATGGACATGGTCCTTGACAGGGGTTCCCAATTTGTGTCTAAATTTTGGCAAGAATTTTGTAAAAATTCCCCAGAGCAACGGGCAGTCCGAGCGTGCCAACCAAGATTTGGAGAGAACGTTGCGATGTTTGGTCTCCAAGAATCCTTCATCCTGGAGCCAACAACTCTCTATGTTTGAGTACGCACATAACTCGTTACCAGTGTCATCCATGGGCCTCTCCCCGTTTGAATGCAGTATAGGTTACCAGCCACCAGTTTTTCCTAGTCTGGAATCTGAAGTCACGGTCCCCTCCGCTCACGCGCTTTGTCCAGAGAGGTGCCACTGCATTACGGACCAGAGCCCGTGAGACTCTGCTCCAGGTGAGGGCGCGCACTAAGGCTAAGGCCGATCGCCACCAGTCAAGGCCTCCCGTATACGTCGTGGGTCAAAGAGTGTGGCTTTCTACCAACAACATTCCACTCCGTTCCGTTTCCAACAAGTTAGCTCCTAAATTTATTGGCCCATTCCCTTTCACCAAAATAATTAGTCCGGTGACAGTCCGCCTCAAACTTCCTCCTTGCACAGTGAGAGTTCATCCCGCCTTCATGTTTCCAAAATTAAACCCGTGGTTTTACTCCTCAAGATTAATCCGCTTTACCCCGGTTCCTCCCCCCTCACTGCCTCTCATGGGGGATTCTCATACTTATTCGTAAATCGTATTCTGGACTCGAGATGGAGGGACGAGAGGATTCCAGTACTCTGGTGGACTGGGAAGGTTATGGTCCGGAGATGAGGAGTTGGGCACCTGCTAGAGACATACTGGATCACTCCCTTATTGATGATTACAATTGACAGGTAGGGTGATCTGTTAACGGCAGGAGGTGTTCCTAGGGGGGAGGGTACTGTCACGGTTGGTAGAACTGTCGTCTCTGTTGATCACTATGTGGGTGGAGTTATGTGTGTCTATCGTTTGCACTGACCGTTTCATGTGGGCATCTCCGTTAATTGTTCATCAGCTACAGCTGCCACTCATTACCTGCTCCCTATTTATTGCCCCGTCTTGCGTCTTGTGTTTGTCAGATTGTTGTTGAAGCTCCTTGTGTACATGCCTGGTTTCTCGTCCTTGTTCTGCCTGTTTCTCCGCTACTCTGGATCGCTTCACTCCTGGAACCCCATCCACTCACCTCTACACTGGATCGCCCATCTCAGTTCCTGCGTCACGCTCTCCTGCTGTCAGATTCCACCTCTACTTCCTGGCCTCCCGTGACGTTATCTCTCTGCATCCAGTTGTCCTGTTGGTTTCCCTATCATCATCTGTATCAATTCATTAAATTATATTTCACTTGCATTTGCTTCCTCGCCCATTCCTTTTCATTACATTCATTAAATTATATTTCACTTGCATTTGCTTCCTCGCCCATTCCTTTTCATTAAAACAGTTGTAGGAGATATGCGAGCGAATAATAGATTTAAAAAAAAGAAAAAAGTGTGTGCTTGGTTTCCAAAATGGAAAACGAATACAGCTCATAAAAAATGATATAATGAAAAAGTCATGATACATATTATTAATTCATAAAAATAATTTAAGCAATTAAAACCTTTTTTATATACTAGATTCAACTTGAATTTCAATACTATTAAACTGACTTTAAAATCTCAAGGAGTTCATAAGAAACGGTAAAATGTCACAGTGCATGTTAAATAGCCTAAATGAACGAAATGTATCCGAAGAACTTGATTGAATGTTAGCATAAAACTAATAATATAATTAGATTTTTTTAAATGAACAATTTCTGTTTACAATGGGACAGCAACCTTTATATCAAACATTTTTAAATCGTCCACAGCTGAGCAACGCAGGAGGCAGGTTCTGCTCCAGAGCACGCGGAGTGAATGTGCATGCACAAAGTGTTATTCAATGAAAAAAAAAAAAAATTGGATAAAACCATACATGAAACTTGTAAATAGGTAACAACATAGCCTAGATAAGGCCCAGAATCTGTTCCTAAGTATATAATGTAATTTTTTTTTTTTACCCACAGTAACAAATTTTAACCGATTAATCGCCTATTTTCGCTTTTTTCTTACTACAGCATTTTCACTTTTTTTTTTTTTTTAAACACGCTAAAAAATAAATTAAGTTTGTGAGACGGAAAAAAATATAAGTCATGTATAAGCTGCATTTTATTACATTTAGAAATAACGGCAGGCCTAATAATGTTATAGGCTAATGTACCAACAGGATATTTTTAGATCCCTTCACTTTACAACACATCCTTTAAATTTAACAAATTTATCAGAACAGACCAAGAATTAAAAATATATAAGTCTAATGGATAAATATAATTGCAGTATATAATAATATAGGTTTAGCTATAAACAAACAAAAAATAAATGAATAATAATTTAAAGCGAAACATAAGGTAAGGTTGGGCTCTCTCATTCAGGACAAATCCAAACATTTCCATATTCGTGATGTTTCCCATTTGAAGCTTAACTATTATTCATTAGGTAAAATAGGCTTTATACTTCACGCGTGTTTCAGGTATCGACGGAAAAAATTATACGAGCAAAAATATGCCAAAGTGGACCGCTGCTCATGCCGGATGGCATGGTTGATGGCTGCTGTTTCCAATGAATATGTGCGCGAGGCACCAGCGTGATCAAACAGCTGAAACAGAAAATTCTAAATTTTTGGTGACACAGTAAAGGCATAATTCGAAAATGCAAACTGTTAGCAGTTTGAAAAATCAAGAATAATAACAGAGTTAATAAGAATTATTTCTATATGCTGGACTATATATATATATATATATATATATATATATATATATATAGGCCTATTATGTAATGACAGTTTAATAACAATAGCATGCAGTAAGAGCCTTTGTGTAAAGGTCTTTCTTTTAATTTTTGATGTGTGAGACTGTAGCCTGAGACTCATCCTGTACATTTTTGAAATTAACTCACTGTAAATTTTATTATGGTTTTTAAGGATGTTACAATTTTATATTATAATGTTATTGTTGTTATATTTTGTCCTTTCATCTCATTTACAAACCAACATTTTACAATTACATTCAGTTCGCAATCAGTCCCTTTCGCGCTCACCTGGCAGCAGTTTCGAGAATGATTTTAACACGCGACTGACTTGCAGTTAACGCCGCGGACCTGCGGCGGCGGTATTACCCATTCTAGTTGTCCACCTACTGTAAATAATCAACCTAATAAAAATCATGTTTTGATTATAGGCTCAGTGTTCTTTTCTGTTTTATTGGTTTACTTACCATTTAAATATGAAGAGACAACAGAATCTAGGGAGAAAAAAAAAACAACAATAACAACATTTCAGTCAAAGTTAGCAAAAGCTTTAAGATGTAACAGTGTTAAATGTTCTATTATTGTTAAATTATTAAAATCATATTCAATTATTTGTTAAGCTATTATCAATGATAATTTTAGTGGCATGTGCTGATAATAGAAATGTCATCTGTTTTTGTTTTTAAATTGAACAATCACACCAGTTAATGCACAGCAGCCACAAAAAGCATTTGAACACTGAAGACACATTGAAAAAACAAAGTGGTTTAAAACAATAGATATAGTGTTGAAAATATAGTGTATTATCATAGTTCAAATGATGAATTACACCTTTAATTGTGTTTTTATTGTGCTTTAAAGGCAGAATATGTAAGATTTTAAAAAAAATGTATTAAAATATCCAAAAAACAATTAGAACAGTGTTATGTATTTTGCTGACTTGTGTACACTATCCCAAATGTTTTGAAGAATGTTTAAATCCAGAGAAATAAGCAATTTTAAAGGTGCAGTAGGAGATCTTGGAAAATGCTAACTTTAGCCTGATAGCACTGAAAGCGAACATCCCACCCTCCCTGCAATTTCTGTCCAAAGCTGCAACCCCTGAATGAACACATTTATGCTCGCAGACCAGAATACCAGAGACAAGATTACAATACAATACATCAGTGGTTTCCACTCATGTTCCGGGTTAGTAAACTTCAATGGATTTCCTTGCTCAGGGAATCAGAATCAGAATGAGATTTTTTTTTTTTTTTTTTTCAGCAGGGAGCAATGAACACTAAGTATATTCATTACTTACTACAAAATAATCAGAAGAACACGGATCTATAAAAGCAGGTTTACGTAATCAGTGGTCTGGTGCATTTGCTGGTTAGACTTTATAAAAACACCTTCGTCATGTACAACAGCAGCACGGTGCAACCAAGGCATAATCATGACATTTCACATTTACTCGGGTCGAAGCCAGGGTGTGCAATACAGCATCACATGCATAGCCTGCAAGTGTAAGTAAGCATAATGATGTGCTACCAAATGTCACCAACCACACAGACTGCACACACATTGATTTATTAGTCTATTAAAACTCAAAATTCCAGGCATTCTAATTTGTAGACGGCAAAAATCCTTCTGTATGCTTTTTATATTTATATCATTTCATGTAGGCCTAGTTAACTTAATCTATACCACACAAAGAGTACCGTTTTTCTGAAGATGCATGAACACATTAAATAATTTTATGCAAGTTCAGTAAATAAATAAATGACTTACATTTTAAACATAATGTTGCTTGTTTTTGCTCAATTTTGCTAACAAAAATAGTTCCAAACAGATCACAGCACTGTTTTGCGTCTCTGAGCAATGGATGGTGTTTAATTATTGAACGAATCAGCTTTTTGAACGAATAGGTTGCATAAATGATTCAGTGATTCACTCATTAACATTCACTTGCTGTCACCTACTGGCGGTCTTAATTTCACAATTCGACCATTTTTTTCATGTTTAAAATAATTTCAAATATCAGTTTTCAACGTTTTATGTTAAAAAACAAAACATGAGGCCTATTTATACATCTGTATCTGCAGTTTAAATGCATCCATGTGCCCTGAGATACATAAACTGTGTAAATACATGCTATTTCAGATGCAGATCCAAAAATGTTTTCGTATGTTGGAATGAAAGACACTAAGTACCGGAAGAAGTGCTTCTTATTTTTACCCAAAAAATATAAAATGGAAGAAATAGTTGAAACTGAACATAATCTTGCTACTCAAGCTGTGTATGAATATATATATGCTTCTTTTCCATTTTGCATTTACTTGTACTTTTACTTTCAATTCTTAAATACATTTAAGATTTAAAAAAAAATACTTTTTTTTTTACAATAAATATCACATACTTTAAGACTTTTACTCAAGTAATATTCCGAACGGTGACTTCTACTTCTACCAAAGTAATTTTCTGGTAAGATATCTGTACTTTTACTTGAGTATGACTTTCAGGTACTTTATACACCACTGAATATCTGATATTCCAATTCTGAAATATGTGTAAGTAAATTCATCCTCTCCTCCCGAAACACATTGAAGTTGGTCTCCGGTAAACTCTGAGAAGGGCAGAGTAAACTTTATAGTTACCTACACAATCTGTATATGATATCAATAAAAACATGTAGTCAGATTATATTTGTAAGGATCATTATTGCCGTTTCCATAGACATCAGCGTGTATTTTACAAACTGTCAATGTATGGTTTTGCTTGTACTTATCTGTATTTAAATATCTGAAACCTAAAATAAGCATTATATGGTTGAAAACACTGAATATTTGTGATAATATGACAAGCGCTCAGCGTGTCCGATCTGGCTCTGCGGTAGCCAAAGCGTGAAAGCGGATTTAAATTCGCGAAGTTGATAGCATTGACTCACTGAAAGTTCTAATCACACCGGTGTGATCGTACGCTTCAGGGACCAGCAAAGACTGATCACACCGGTGTGATCGTACGCGTTAAAGGGTGAATAAGTCTTTAATACCACACACTCTCTCACTCACACACACACACACACACACACACACTCAATCTCAGAATCTCACACACTCACACAAATTCACTCACTCACATGCTGCATGCACACTCTCTCTCACACACACACACACACACATTAACTCATCATCCATGGACATGATTTCTCCCCAAGTCCCGTCAGATTGCATCGGCTGTGGGGATGAAGACAACAACTCCCATGATTCCACACTCAATCACGGCGTCATCAAACTACGCCTTCGTTTCTGTTGTTTGTTTTGAATATGCACCCTCTAGCAGCGAAAATTTACATATTGTGATTAAGTGCTGAAAAACCTTTTGGGCCACTGCACAGCCTTATTTTCATAACAAACTCTGAAAATGTATGACTGAAATAGCTTTATGGCAAAGGCTGTAAAGACAAATTTTATACTAATATAATGGTTAAAACAGGATAAATTTTTATTCATCTATTCACTTACCCTTTTCCAAAGTAAACTGAGTTGAAAACACACATCTCTGCTGACTGTAAACTTTACATGTGTACTCTCCTGCATCTTCTTCTTTCACATTGTCCAGACGGAGGGAGAAGTTTCCATGTTGAATCTGATCAGTAAAGAAATTAACTCTTTCATGATAATCCTGCTGCAGTCTACTCTCTCCATCTTGATACAGATGAACCAGAGTCTTTGTGTCTTTTCTTTTCCATTTCACCTTCAGATCCCTCACTTGTAAAGGTTTAACACTATAAAAGTTCAGAACCACTGAAGATTGCAGGCCAACATGTGTATTTCGAGAATATGTCACAGTGAACCCTGAAAATGAAAAATTGTGTAATATGAAATTTATTGATGGTGAAAAAATGATGTACATAAATACACTCATACTGTAATTTAAAAAAAGAAACATAAATACACAGCAGTGTTTGGAGTCAAAGCTGTAGTTAATCATTCTATAATTATTTAAATTCGGCAACATTGCAGAGGACAGATACATCTTCAACTGTATTAGAAACTAGCTAAATTAAGTTTTCCTTAGAACAACAATCACCCAACATGAGTTGTAGCCCTGATAACGAGATTAAATATGAATTGTGTAATTTCTCCACTATCGACAGCACCAATGGGAATTGCAAAAACAACTAATGTTTTCACATAGGTTTCCCAAATACTAGTGCTGCTCTCAGTGTTATTGCTCATAAATGAGTCTCACACAAACTCATTAAGATACAAGGACAGACTGCTTGAACTCAATAGATGCTTCACGCTGTCACTGCATTATAACTGAATTACTGTCAGTCATTTTACAGCTGAGACACTTCAATGGTGAATGCATTTATATGAATTTACCACAACACAAAATATGAACTGAACTGGAATTTCCTGACCTGTAATTCAAAGAAATTCAACACAGGTAATGCATTCTGTGAAATCCATCCATCATTTCAATCTGATTTAAATTCAGGTACTGAATTGGAATTTAAAAGGCATTATCAAAATCATGTCTCAATGGCACACAACATTGCTGTTGTCAGACTATGGTTCATGTTTTGTGTGTGTTTTGCTCCTCACGTGTCTCCATTGCCCTTATTTGGTCCTTCCTGTTCCTGTCCTCGTTTGTGTGTATTTGTCTCCCAGGTGTTTCCCATTGGTGTCCTTGCATTTATAGTGAGTTCTGTGTCTAGTTCTTTGTCAGCCGTTATATGTCATCGCTGTTCTCCTGATGTTTCCAGTCCTGTGATCCCCAGCATGCCTTTGTAAATAAAACCCTTTTGAGTTATTTACTCCGTGTCTCCTTGCTCCTTTGTTCCTATGTTCCTCGTGTGTGCAACGTGATAGAACGGCTGACCCAGACAGTAAGCGTTGCACCTTCTCCTGTGTTTTGTTTTTGTTTTTTGAACAGTCTTTTGTTTTCCTTCCGGCTCCTGTCCCAGAGCTTGCTCCAGTGTCGGCTCCAGCCCCAGAGCTCCCTCCAGTATCGGCTCCAGCCCCAGAGCTCCCTCCAGTGTTGGCTCCACATGTCTTTTCCCCCCAATCCAGAAGAGAAGGGTGTCCAGCCCCAAAACTCGCTTGGGTGTCAGCTCCAGCCCTTGTGTGTGTTAATTAATTCCCAGGTGTTTCCCATTGGTGTCTGTGTATTTATAATGAGTACTTTGTCAGCCATTATACGTCATCTCTGTTCTCCTGATGTCTCCAGTCCTGTGATCCCCAGCGTGCCTTTGTACAAACCCGATTCCAAAAAAGTTGGGACACTGTACAAATTGTGAGTAAAAAAGGAATGGAATAATTTACAAATCAGATAACATATCAAATGTTGAAAGTGAGACATTTTGAAATGTCATGCCAAATATTGGCTCATTTTGGATTTCATGAGAGCTACACATTCCAAAAAGTTGGGACAGGTAGCAATAAAAGGCCAGAAAAGTTAAAATGTACATACTGTGAACAGCTGGAGGACCATTTTGCAACTTATTAGGTCAATTGGCAACATGATTGGGTATAAAAAGAGCCTCTCAGAGTGGCAGTGTCTCTCAAAGTCAAGATGGGCAGAGGATCACCAATTCCCCCAATGCTGCAGCGAAAAATAGTGGAGCAATATCAGAAAGGAGTTTCTCAGAGAAAAATTGCAAAGGAGTTTGAAGTTATCATCATCTACAGTGCATAATATCATCCAAAGATTCAGGGAATCTGGAACAATCTCTGTGCATAAGGGTCAAGGCCAGAAAACCATACTGGATGCCCGTGATCTTCAGGCCCTTAGAGCGGCACTGCATCACATACAGGGGAATGCTACTGTAATGGAAATCACAACATGGGCTCAGGAATACTTCCAGAAAACATTGTCGGTGAACACAATCCACCGTGCCATTCACCGTTGCCGGCTAAATCTCTATAGGTTTTAAATGAGTCTTGGCCCAAAGTGGAAAACTGTTCTGTGGTCAGACTAATCAAAACTTGAAGTTCTTTTTGGAAAACTGGGACGCCATGTCATCCGGACTAAAGAGGACAAGGACAAACCAAGTTGTTATCAGCGCTCAGTTCAAAAGCCTGCATCTCTGATGGTATACCGGGGTCGCATGAGTGCGTGTGGCATGGGCAGCTTACACATCTGGAAAGCACCATCAATGCTGAAAGGTATATCCAAGTTCTAGAACAACATATGCTCCCATCCAGACGTCATCTCTTTCAGGGAAGACCTTGCATTTTCCAACATGTCAATGCCAGACCACATACTGCATCAATTACCACATCATGGTTGCGTAGAAGAAGGATCCGGTTACTGAAATGGCCAGCCTGCAGTCCAGATCTTTCACCCATAGAAAACATTTGGCGCATCATAAAGAGGAAAGATGCGATAAAGAAGACCTAAGACAGTTGAGCAACTAGAAGCCTGTATTAGACAAGAATGGGACAACATTCCTATTCCTAAACTTGAGCAACTTGTCTCCTCAGTCCCCAGACGTTTGCAGACTGTTATAAAAAGAAGAAGGGGATGCAACACAGTGGTAAACATGGCCTTGTCCCAACTTTTTTGAGATGTGTTGATGCCATGAAATTTAAAATCAACTTAATTTTTTCCTTAAAATGATACATTTTCTCAGTTTAAACATTTGATATGTCATCTATGTTGTATTCTGAATAAAATATTGACATTTAAAACTTCCACATCATTGCATTCTGTTTTTATTCACAATTTATACAGTGTCCCAACATTTTTGGAATCGGGTTGTAAATAAAAACCCTTTTGAGTTATTTACTCCTTGTCTCCTCGCTCCTTCGTTCCTGTGTTCCTTGTGTGTGTGTGCAACGTGACAGCTGTTTATATATCATAATTCAATTTTGTATCGTGTTACATTAACGTATGGTAACTTCTCTCTCACCATCTATTACACAAATATTAATTGCCTTTAAGTTGCTGTTTCATGAAGAACTAAATAGTAATGCTATTTTTGGTTATTAATTACTTGTTTATTTTGTCTTTTCAATGGACTCTTGAGTGCATGACAATAAATATATTGACTTTGGCTTGTCACTGGAAACCATTTTAAAATATAATTTTCAAACACCAAAAAACTGATTATTATCTTTGTGTTGGTCTAATTTTCTGAGGTCTTGAGTGAATGACAACAGACTGAACTGTATGGAAGTGTTGAAAAAAAAAATATTTGGTTCATGTGTTCACTGTGAGGGAGTGACCATGGCAGCACTGCGATTGCGGCTTTCTCAGATGCTGATGGCAGCATTGGGGGATGAGCAATCATCCTCTAAGGATGAAGATTCGGTGGGGCGGATTTTCCGGGCCACCACGAGCATCAGGCTGGAGGCATGCACACCTCACGGTCCCTTGGGACCATGCCCTGCCCTGGTTCCTTTCTTCCCGGAGTTGCATGAGGATCTGATGAAGTCGTCTGCCTCCATCCTCACTACCCTTGATGGTGGGGCGGCTAGGGGGTACGTTGACATTCTCCAGGCGGAGACTGCGGTTGTGGTGCACTCGTGCCCACAAAAGGCCGCCACTTGGAGGAATTGTCCTCATCCCCCGTCTAAAGCCGTAAGCTGATGGTGCTGCGGGCCAAGCCTCCTCTGCCCTGCATGCCATTGCTATCCTGCAAGTACACTAAGCCGGGGCATTTAACCGTCTGAAGTCGATTAACGCGTATACGCGTTATGACGCATTTTCTCCTGATAACCCCGAAAAGAACTTAAATTACACTTTCAGTTTTGAACGTACAGATAAGAGCAATACATCAATCGAATCTGTAAAGGGTCTACTTTTTTTTGTATACAGACATAATAACAACAAAACTTTGTGCATTTATAAAATAAAGATAACAAACAAGGAGTGCTGTCTGCAGCCTTTGTCTGCGGGGATCTTTATTTACAAACACGTCATTAAAATGAACTGTAACTCAGTGAATACTCAACGAAAAGACATGAGAGAGATATCTATAGAAAGCCTGACATGTCTACTTTTAAACTAAACAAGTGCTGCCGAAAACAAATATTCTGTGATAAAGTAATCCATATGAAAACAACGCGATGTCCGTTTTCACGTCTCCCCCTTCATTATCTTCTAATGCGACTGCGCCTAATGGCGCTGACGCTTTCTTTTGAGATGATAATGTTTCACTAAAGCGCCGGCTTGAATCGCCCACACAACAGACAGAAGACAAAGCAGCGAGACTGTTCTTCAAGTTTTTTTATTTTTTACTGTTTGCTTCACATGAGAGGAATATAGGCATAATTCACCAAAAAAGATGTGATGTGGTTGAGGATTTGAGATTTGGATTTCCTCAGAAAAAAAGAATGAAGCACTTTATTCAGCAGAGATCATAAACATGAGTAAGTCTCTTTTTATTTATTTATATACTTGTACTACTGTTCACATAACGTGTAAACATTTTACTAGTTTAACTACTTTTTCCAAACTATAATTCCTGACTAAATGTATAATCAAGTGAAACATTATGAAGTTTCAATAACAACATACAATACTATACCATTCAAAAGCTTGATGTTAATAATATAAATGTAAATAACAAATGTAACAAACAATGCTGTTCTTTCAATTTATCCCCCTCCCAAAAAAAACCTGAAAAAATATTCTCAGCTATTTTCAACATTAATAGTAATAATAATAATAGTAACAATAAATGTTTTTTTTTTGTTGTTGTTGTTGTTGTTTTTTTTTATAGAAAATCAGATTGTTAAAAGGATTTCTGAAGGATTGTGTGACTGGAGTAATGATGCTAAAAATTCAGCTTTGATTGTTCCTAATAAACTGTTTATCTGCACTCGCAAGTGAATATTAAATTGTGTTGTGGGATAATTAAATATATTCTAAATAAACTACAAACATAAAATTATATACATTTATTTTGTCCTCACATTCTTTCTTGTAACTCATCCCTCTCAGCCACATACCTGACTGAAAGGCTCATTATGCAGCTCATTATGCGGGCCTTTGTCTTCTCAGGTGTGAATCACAGTGATATTCATGATAGTTGACGCCTCTACTGCGATATGACTTTTACCAACAAAAAGTGTCTTAGAAAATTTAAATCAATATATTGTTTTCTGTGAGTGGGTAAACAAGATGATTTTCACATCATTTAGAAAAAAAAATTCTAGGCTACAAGCTCCAGTTCTCAAAAAGTCCGGGAACCAATGTTCTGTATGTGTTTTATTGCCTTATTCAAGTGATTTAACATTTTTTAGTTTTACACTAACCACGCATAACATTTTTTTCTCCAAAAACACAATCATGTACATACATGCTGCTCACATATTATTATAGCCCAGTTTGTGCTGATTACAGTGATATAAGACTTTAGCCATTTAGATGTTTATAAGAAACTGAAAAAAGCACAAATGTCAGGGCATGACAAAACTTCTCCAGGCCCCAAAGCCTCAGCCTGCTCATCGCCGTGGGCACCCTCCTGTGTCCTTCAGAAGCACTCCTCCCTGTGCTGAAACAACATCAAGGCCAGTGCGTCGAGCCTCTTGCAGGGGTGCGGCACCCCCCGTGTCCCAGCCAGCCACTAAGTTGTCTAAGAAGTCGATGAAGCGGCCCTTACACGGGCAACCCGGAGATGTGGGAAGCTGCTCTGTCTCAGGAGATGGTGGAGACAGCACCGCTCCTTACCCCGTAGAGGTGCCAGGCAAGAATCTTCAGTTTTTGTTTGTTTCTGTTCCGCCTTTGGCTCAACGAAACAGCAATTTCCTTTTCCTTCAGATTCTCAGGCCCGTGGGCTGACAGTGAGCGATGCGCTGCTTCCTCACTCTCGCCCATGATGCCCCCCTTTGCTGGCAGCCAAGAAGCTGCGGTTGGGAGACGCATTTCCCTCTCCACGCAGCTCTGGCCAGTCCCTCTGGGGACATGAGGAGTTCTGTTGTGATCAGTCAGAATGTGATGCTTTCTGGCCTTTCTGGCTTGACTTCCTTTTGCTGCACCACTGCGGGTGCGTCTATTGTCCCTTTGGTGCCACCCGTTTGGAGTTTGGGGGCGTGGATTGTGCTGCCCAACATGTCCCGCTGGCTCATTCACACAATTCGACTCTGCTATGCGATTCAGTTTGCCAGACAGCCTCTCGATAATTCGGCCAATCTGCGAGTCTTTAATCGGCGCTCCACAAGCTTTCATTCAAGATGTTGACGCAGAAGAGCCTAGTCAGATGCATCTAGCCCCAGGATTGGTTCGCAACGGTCAACCTGAAAGATGCTTACTTTCATGTCTTGATTCTTCCTCGACACAGGCAGTTCGTGTTGTTTGCGTTCGAGGGTCGGGCATGGCAGTACAGGGTCCTCCCCTTCGGGCTGTCCCTGTCCCCCTGTGTCTTTATGAAGGTCATGGAGGGTGCCCTTGCCCTGCTATGGGAAGTGGGCATCAGGATCCTCAACTATCTCGTGGATGGCCTGCTGCAAGAACAGTTGTGTGACCACAGGGACTTAGTGATCCAGCACTTGTGCAGATAATCTCTTTTTCCAGTATGGAGTTAGACTCAGTGAGTATGGTGGCACTTCTCACAAATGGGCATGCCCAGTCCATGATAAACTGCCTGAGTTCCCTTAGAGGCAGGACAGTGGTACCACTGAAACACTTTCAGAGGCTCTTGGGGCATATGTCATCCACAGTCATGCCGCTCAAATTTCTGCAAATGATACCACTTCAACACTGGTTACACTCCAGAGTCCCAAGGTGGGTATGGCGCCATGGTACAGTTCGTGTGACTCTCACACCAACATGTTGCTGCTCATTCAACCCCTGCACGAACCTTTTCTTTCTATGGGATGGGGTGCCCTTAAAACAAGTGCCTCAGCATGTTGTTGGCACATTAACTGCCTCGAATTGCTGGCAGTGCTACTAGCTCTGCGGCAGTTTTGGCCACTGCTGCAAGCCAAGCACGTGTTGGTCCAAATGAACAACACAGCAGCGGTTTCAAACATCAACCGGCAGGGAGGTCTACGATCACGTTGCATGTCACAGCTCGCCCGACATCTCCTCTGGAGTCACACGTGGCTCAAGTTGCTGCGCGCCATCCACATTCTGGGGCAGCTCAATCGTGCAGCCGACATGCCTTCATGACAGCTCACATTCACTGGCAAATGGCGATTCCATCTCGACACAATCCAGCTGATCTGGAGTTGATTCGGGGAAGCCCAGGTGGACCTGTTTGGTGGACCTGTTTGCTTCCCCTGAGTCATCCCACTGCCAGCTGTACTACTTCCTGACCGAGGCCCCCCTCGGCACGGATGCACTGGGACACTGCTGGCCTCTGTTTTTTTGCAAGTATAAGTTTCCCCCAGTGAGACCTTTCTGGTCCACCAGGACCTGTTTTCCAGAACTCATGCTCCTCGCGACAGCCCCTCCCTGGCGCATCCCTCTGAGACAGGACCTGCTCTTTCAGGGGCTTGGCACCATTTGGCACCCACGTCCAAATCTTTGGAACCTCCATGTGTGGCTCCTGGATGGGATGCGGCAGACCTAGCTGATCTGTCACCTGCAGTGGTTAACATGATCACTCAGGCTAGAGCTCCCTCTACGAGGCAAGCCTATGCCCTGAAATGGAGTCTGTTTGCAAACTGGTGTTCTTCTCTTCGAGAATGCACGTTTGGAGAAGTGCTTTCTTTCCTGCAGGAATGGTTGGAGCGTAGGCTTTCACTCTCCACCTTGAAAGTATATGTGGCTGCCATCGCAGCACATCACGATGCAGTGGATGGCTGGTCCCTGGGAAAGCACTATCTCATCGTCAGGTTCCTGAGGGGTGCCAGAAGGTTAAATCCTGCTAGGACACCCCTGGTGCTTCCTGGGACCTCTCTATCATCCTGGCTGGACTTCAGAGGGGTCCCTTTGAGCCACTGGATTCAGTCGAGCTTGAGTTCCTGTCTGCTAAGACAGCGCTCCTGACTGCGGTCACTTCCATCAAGAGGGTCGGGGGCCTCCAAGCATTTTCGGTGTGTGAAGTGTACCTTGTGTTTGGGCTGGCCTACTCTCACATTGCCCTGAGACCCCGGCCTGGATACGTGCCCAAGGTTCCCACCATGTACGTCTGCTTTCTGGTGTTGGGTGTTGAAGCTTCTGGGATAAGTTGGTGAGGATGCAGGCACAGTTAGAGGATTTGTTTCCCAGTAGAGTTTCCCAGACGGCGAACCCTGGTTCAGAGCTTTAAAAGCTCTGAGCAGCACTTTGTCTGCTACAGAGGTCAGCAGAAAGGGAAGGCTGTCTCCAAGCAGAGGTTGGCCCACTGGATAGTGGATGCTATCGCCTTGGCGTATCAGTCCCAAGGTGAGCCGTGCCCTATGGGGGTGCACAGAGCCTCTCTGGCAGACATCTGTAGAGCTGCGGGCTGGATGACACTGAACACTTTCGCAAGATTTTACAGTCTCTGCGTTGAGCCAGTTTCTTCCTGTGTGTTGAATAACAGGTAATTGGCGGAAAGAGCTGGCTGGTGTCACGCTTGCTGCGCCATTCCCCCTCACCTGGGGATGCAAGCGCTTTTTCCCTCCTCCAGTAAGTTTCCCAGATGGCGAACCCTGGTGGAGTATCCTCCAGTACCACCGGCAGTCAGACTTGGCAGAGCAGTCTGATGCCAGGCCCAGTATCGGTGTTAGCTTGCCCGGGTCTCCAGTCAGCCCCTGTACTGGGCTAGGTGTCCATATGGCTTGGTTCCCTGCGGGCTATCCCATATGTGTATTCTTCCAAGGTAAGGTTTCCCTCTCAGTAAACCTGTGTCTTCCCTTTGACAGAGTATTCAGTCAGTCTCTGCTGGCAGTTGTTCCATCCCTACTCTCAGGTAGGACCTGCCCCAGAGACCCATTCCATATGTAGTACTGTACCATGCCTGGGTCAGTCCATATGAGAATCTCCACATGTTACCTCCCTACAGGTAGGGTGTGGCCTCCGTAGTGCCCTTCTCTGGAAGGCTCACTTCCACATAGTTTCTGACTAAGCTGTAAACAACAAATCCGAAAGACTTTACCGATGATGCCATCGCCACTACCCTCCACTCAGCACTCACACATCTAGAGAAAAAAGACTCATACGTCAGAATGCTTTTCATAGATTTCAGTTCAGCATTCAACACAACCATCCCTCAACAGCTCATCCACAAACTGGTCCAGCTGGGGCTCAACACTTCGCTGTGTATCTGGCTGTTAGACTTTCTTACTGGAAGACCTCAGGCAGTACGGGTCGGCAGCAACACATCCAGCACCATCACACTGAACACTGGGGCCCCCCAAGGATGTGTGCTGAGCCCCCTCCTCTTCACTCTGCTGACCCACGACTGCGCCACTGAACTTTGAACCTCAGACCCCCCACCAGCTCCCACAAACACACTGGGACCTGCACCAGCCACTTTGTACAGCATTGGTCTGCTCAGTACCTCATTCAGCATTGACACTTTAACCAGACAAAATAAGCTCTTTTGCACTACAATCATTATATCTGCACTGTTTACTTCACTGGTTTGCACTCTGTCTGCCATGTGCCTTGTGCTGCTTTACTTTTCTTTCTTTTAACATGATCTATTTGTATATTTGTATAGTTGTACTTAATATTTTATTATCTGTATTTAATATTTTACTGTTAGTGTTATCTGTATGCACCAAGGGTCTGAGAGCAACGCAATTTCAATTCTCTGTATGTATGTACTGTACATGCTGAAGAATTGACAATAAAACAGACTTGACTTGACTTGAAGCAAATCTTTCATTGAAGGTCGAAATCCCTTCTCTTAAGAAATTTCTGTGGGGAAAGGAACAGCAGCTTGGCTATCTCCAGCAGCAATGTACTTGCCTGTGGTATCTGCGGGTACCAAGGTCAGCGAATTTGTGGTGGGAAGGTTACGACCTTTGCGTAGCGTTTGTCTGACACGCGGCTGCTTGGCAACATTGGCTACATCATGGGGTTGTAACGGGGTTCAGGTTGTGGAGCTTTCCATGGCCCCATAATATTGTCACGATATAACTCGCAGTGACCAACAGATAGGGAACGTCTCGGTTCCGTACATAACCCTCGTTCCCTGATGGAGGGAACGGAGACATTATGTTCCCTTGCCACAACCTTGAACCATCGCTGGCGGTCAGGGATAAGTTCTCGGCTCCTCAGCATCAAACCTGAAGAGTGGATGCACCTGTCACCTGTTTATACCCATAGGCACGGGGAGTGGCTCAGGTATGCATAATCCACTAGCCAAATTTTATTGCCATTTTCTCTTAAAGTCAGAGATGATTGGGGCTCCCAAGTTAATCCCCATAATGTCGACATGACATAATGTATCCGTTCCCTCCATCAGGGAAAGAGGGTTACGTATTTAACCGAGACGTTTTTCTCAGTTGATTTGGTACATTTCTCAAATCACAGCTGAAATTATTAAAACCACTTGTTCAACCTCCATATCATCTAGTCACTTGTGCACAACATAAAAACAGTTTATAATTATTTTGAATAACTTTTCAGTGTTTTGGTACACTCATAATATACAATTGTCTGCTGTTTCATATGTTATCAAGTGATTAAGTGCATGCTGATCAAAATATATTATACTGGTACTTTGTTCATTAGACTTACTGCCCAAAATCATTATTACTGTTGAAATGTATATATCCAATATATCCTATTTGCTAATGTTTTTTTTTGTTTGTTTGTTTTTTACTACTGTGGCCTAAACAGCATGTTCTGCGTATCCTTCTTATTATCAGCCATGCAATAGAATCAAATATTTAATTATGTTTTTTGCTGAGTGGGCTTTGGCACATTTGTCTGCTGTGATTTTTTCAGTAGTGATGATTCACATACTGTACCTGCAAAAAGATGGCAGTAAAGCACTGCATAAATTCAGTAAGATTTAGCTCATGAATATTAATTATTGTGCAATAATGTTGCTTAACTTTATTAATATTTATTTATTAATCATGCAAGAGTGGTTCGTCATGCTTTTTTTTTTTAATGCACCTCGTCTACAAGAAAAGTCAAATTTCTCACTTAAGTTAAATTAAGGGATGAACTAATTTCAATTTTTTAGTTCATCCAATGTTTTGCCAATGTTTGTGCCATCAGTCTTTGAAAGATATTATTAAAAGAGTTTTAAGGCGTTTAGCAGCAAGTTAATAAGATGCTTTAGCACAATGTTATATACTGTTTTGTTTTTATGATTATATAGAAGAATTAATACTCATCAGCACCTTCCAGACTAAGAACTCAGTGACCTTCAATTCTGACATTAGATATGAGCATTTCACCATTTTCCACTCATTTAATTTGATACCTTTTGCTGTGATTGTTTCAAATCTTTAAACAAGTTTTGAATCTTTAAATAAAGTCTTAAAATGAACTTTTTTTTGTGTATTGGTCTGTTATTGTATCATTTTGATCACATGAAAGTCTGACTCTTTTGGATAAAAGCCTCACTGAACCACTGAAGGCTATTCACCCATCATTAACACATATTGCTTGAGCTCTTCTCCATTTTCTCTTAATCTTCAAGTCCCAAATAAACTACAGCAAGTAAGAACATTTGTACCATTTTGATATCTGCAGTAGATCAGGCAGCAGAGCAGAAGTGCAGATCCAGATGCAGATATACAGAGAATCAACACCATTATGTGTGAAACAGAGAAACCTGAAAAACACAGACATTATACTGAATACAAGTGCAACAGGGTTTTCTTGTATACTGCCCTAAAAAGTAAATATTGTTTATTTGTGCAGATATGTATTGTTTCCATCACACACACACATAATAAAAAAATCCCACATTTAAAGGGTTATTTCACCCAAAAATGAAAATTAGGGCATAAATAACTCACCCTCAAGGCATCCAAGGTATATATGACTTTATTATTTCAGACGAATCCAGTCAGAGTTATATTAACAATTGTTTTTGATCTTTCAAGCTGTTTAATGCCACTCAGCGGGTGTTGCATGCATCATTCCAAAAGAAGTTAAATAAAAAGCAGACATCCATAAAAATAAAAAAAAGTGTCTCACACGGCTCTGGGGGTGAACAAAGGCCTTCTATAGTGAATCGATGCGTTTTTGTAAGAAATATATCCATATTCAAAACGTAATAATAACTTCAATGTAGCTTGTGCCAACAGTTGTTCACAGAAGCAGCTCCGGGCTGATGATGTATGAGGTCTGCGTTGCACATTCGCTGGTGAGTCTCATGAAAACCAGTGTTTGTTAACAGGAACAAAGGAAGCAAAGTTTCCTTACTTTAGTAAAGGAAAACCAATCTCCTCTCTGCTTATATCAAAATCTTCTGACATTCTTCTTTACAAATCCTCGTTTTGTATTGCTAATTAGTGAACGTTGTTTTGTTTTAATCTCTTTGCTGTACTTCCGCTATACGTCACTGTTTACAACAGTGAGCACAAGCTAGATTAAAGTTATTATGTTTTGACTATGGATATTTTTCTTACAAAAACACATCAATTCGCTACAGGAGGCCTTTGTTCAACCCCCGTGTGAAGCACTTTTTTTTAATGGATGGGCACTTTTTATTTCACTTCTTTTGGACTGAAGCACTGCAACACACACTGACTGCCATTAAACAGCTTGATAGATATATATATATATATATATATATATATATATATATATATATATATATATATATATAAAACTCTGACTGGATTTGTCTGAAAGAAGAAAGTCATATACACCTAGGATGCCTTGAGGGTGAGTGATTTATGGCCTAATTTTCATTTTTGGGTGAACTAACACTTTAAAGTGATTTAGCAGTTACTATCACATCCAGGAATAATCATACAGACATAAATTGGTTATCAGAATAGTTTCAAAGCACTGTAAACTAAACATGACAAAACAACAAAAAGTAGTTTGTTACTTTAGGTCCCAATTATTATGTATTTATTTATGTATCCATTAGGACTCACCCAGTTGTTCCAGTACTGCAGTTGCATTAGCTGAAAGTCCTCCAGCCAACACCTCACACATGTAAACTCCGATATCCTCAGTTCTGATACTCTTCAGTCTAAGAGAGAAGTTTCCTTTGGGAATTTCAGCAGTGAAGAACTCAACTCTGTCTCTGTATTGCTCATCTGCTGAATCTGGAAAAGTCTCATTGTTCTGGTAGAGCAGAACCTGAATCTTTTCATTTGTTTTCTTCCATGAAACTTCAATGTCTTCAGATGGGATACGAGAGTCTACAGAGCAGTTCAGAGTGACGTCTTCACCCACAGATGCAGATATGGAGTGTTTTGATCCTGACACCAGCAAACGTACTGAAAGAATTCAAATAAAATTGAAATATGAACATAAAGTATTCTTATGAAACACTATATCTTTCTGCTACAACTAATTGAGTTTTTACTCACCAACATATTTTATTTCAACCACAGTTTCTCCAGAATCCTGCTGACTGTAAACTCTACATGTGTATCGTCCCTCATCTTCAGCTCTCAGATTGTCCAGATAGAGGGAGAAGTTTCCATGTTGAATCTCATCAGTAAAGAAATGAGCTCTATCATGATAATCATGCTGCTGGGCTTCTGTTTGACTCTCACCATCTTGATACAGATAAACTAAAGTCTCTGAGTCTGCTCTTCTCCATTCCAGCTCCAGATCCTCCACTGGTAAAGGTTTATCAACATAACAGGGCAAAACCACTGAAGATCCCAGAGGAGCCACCAGAGGAGCAGAGGGACCGTGCACAATCAACCCTGAGAGAGAGAGAGAGAGAGAGAGAGAGAGAGAGAGAGAGATGAAATCAAGATGAGAGATTAAATAACCTTTTGTTGTAGTAAAAATTTAGAAGTAAAAATTTGTTGTAGTTTGTTCACAAAAAAATTTAATCGTGAGAGTTCAATAGAGCTGCTTTCACTTTCTTGAAGAAAAAATAAATAAAAAATGTTGTAAAGCTGGTAAAATCAAGGTAATATTTGAAATAGACTAATGTTATATTTACATATACGTTAATGTAAAATGACCAAATCAAAAGACAACAGATAATAGATTCTGGCATGGTTTCACAAACAGGGCCAGGATCAGGATCAGGATCAGGATCAGGATCAGGATCCCCCCTCCCTCAGTCTTCCCCATGATTGTGTAGCCTACAGAACTAGACTGAGAGACCATTTAAAGGCCTTTGCAGGTGTTTTGAGTTAATTAGCTGATTAGAGTGTGGCACCAGGTGTCTTCAATATTGAACCTTTTTACAATATTCTAATTTTCTGAGATACTGAATTTGGGATTTTCCTTAGTTTTCAGTTATAATCATCAAAATTAAAAGAAATCATCAAAATTTTTGCCTCCGATACCGATTCAGATACCTAGGGTTCAGTATTGGCCGATACAGATACCGATCCGATACCAGTGAAGATTTTTTTCCCCATTTAAATAAATGTAGAATTTATATATCTCTGTGTGTAGAACTGATAATCATTATTTCACAATCTATTAGATACAGACTACTTCATTATAAAGAAAAATAAAATAAACAATAAATATGAAAAAATATAGGCCTATGCGTATTCATAATCTATGACAAAAATTTATCATAAACTAGGTTAGTGGATAATTCGGCAGCAAAATTTATTCTAGAAAAATCAGTGAACAATTTTAGAAATCTAAACATTTAGTGAAAAAACTATTTTGTTGGGAACAAATAAAAGTGTTGCACTAAATATGGTAAAATGTTACACATTGCTATTTGTATTATTATAAAATCCATTAATTAAAAACATTCATGAATGTATTTATATATAAGTATATACTATAAAATTAAAATAAATTTCTTTTAAACGTATAGCATTTTAATAAGGCAACAACATATCCCAGATAGCAAGCAGACGTTGATTCAACGTTGATTTTTGGTTGTAAAGGTCAGTATCTGTCGTCTATCAAATTTCGATGTTGAATCAACATTCACTATTTGTTAGGAACATCAGAACGTTATTTCGTGTAAAATAAAACATCGATTCAACGTCGAAATCAGTTGACTCATCAACCCGACACAGCCGAAACGCGCATCTGATCAAAATCATAACGTCTGATATAAGTTGAAACTTGATCAGAGGAATCGGAGATCTACTGCGTCCACTCTCACAGAGAGAAAAAGGGTAACTAAATGCATTTTTATTCATTATTTTATATAGCCTAGTGGATTGTCCATCTGTCACTGAATATTATTGGCTAAGCTACTTAAAGTCTGAAGTGGAATATGAATGTTTTAAAAACAATGACACACAAAAACATTTTAATTTGAGCTTTTGTCGAATGTTTAATGTTTATTCATTTTTATTCTGCAGACATGTGTTGTATCACTGGCAAGCTGATGGTCAGTCCAGTGTTCACACACACACACACACACACACACACACACACACACACACACGCACATACATAGTCATTTATATGCGCTTTTTTATCCAAAGCGACATACAAATGACGACAATAGAAGCAATCAAAAACAACAAAAGAGCAATAATAGGTAAATGGTAAATGCTATGAAAAGTATCTGTGTTAGCCCAACTTAGCCCAACGCAGTACACGTAGCAAGTTATATATATATATATTAGTATATAGAAAACCAGTAGATAGGCTAGAACAGAAAAAGAATAGAGAAAGCTATTTTTTATGAAAACAAGCAGTGAGAAAACAAATAGAGAGTTCAAGTGTTAGAGGGTCAAGTCAACTAATAGATAAAATAGTGTGTGTGTATATATATATATATATACACACACACATACTCCACATACATACATACACTTTTGCTTTACATATTCGGCTAAATAGGGGTCTGAGGTGTTAGTAAAAAATAAAAAATAAAAAACGCAAATCTTAAACTACTTAAACTATAAAACTTAAAGCTTTTATACTTTTATACTTAATATCACTGTAAAGTGATGTTTTATATCTGACGCTCCACATGCCAGGGGTGGCGTTTTTTCACCAATGAATGGGTCATGGAACTACGAGAAAAACTTAAATCTAATTAAATTATTAAATAATCAATTTA
This sequence comes from Cyprinus carpio, assembly GCF_018340385.1. Taxonomy (NCBI): domain Eukaryota; kingdom Metazoa; phylum Chordata; class Actinopteri; order Cypriniformes; family Cyprinidae; genus Cyprinus; species Cyprinus carpio. The sequence goes on from NC_056599.1 coordinate 7,096,048, forward strand.
AGTTATTTATTTACGAAATCTTTGTTTATGTAAATTCTGCGTGCTTTAATGTTTGTAGCTTCTGAACATTGGGGTAGCGTTCATTCCAGATTCAAACACTGGAGGAGGAGTTGCCATGGAAGCGAGGCGACCCGACAACGGTACTAACAAGTTATGCGCAGCTCTGTTTCTTGCTGCTGTATTTTTAAAATTGCTTTCGGTAAGTTTAGTCCATGAAAATCGCACAAATATCATCTGTTGAATTTACTTCATAGAAATGGTGTAGTGTTTTCAAACAAGTTCGTAAGCATCTTAACCGTTATCAGAGGAGGTAACATAACGTATGCTAACTCCATAGACTGAGCTCCTTATGAAAAGTTTGGGATTTTAATAACACATTTATGTGTAGATGAGAGGATTTGACCGTTCTGTAAAAGTTTTTGCTGGTAATTTTTCAATGGATGATTGAAAATAGGCTTTTTTTATTTAACCTAAATATACACTAGCGTTACCATTAATCGGTGGCGATCATTTACATCAATGACGGTGGTTGAAGCGCGCATTTTGATCTAGATCTAATGGTAAAGGGATTTGGTATTTAAAAACTATATAAGGATATTTATTAAATGCATATATTCTTTATCTTTCACCACATTTTCACCTGTGCTCTAAGCTTGGTTCCTTGTGATAAAAACTGGCATTGTATACTGAATATTGTTTGCGAAGTGTGACAAATTGCTTGTTATATTTTCAGATTCTTTGGTGCTTGATGGCCTTCTGCATCCCAGAGTCTGAGCAAACCTCCTGTCGAACAACATCTCCAAGGCACACTGAACCATATGGCTAGCAAGTTAACACCAAACATACACTAATGTTCAAAATTCAGCATCATTACTCCAGTCTTCAGTGTCACATGATTTTCAGAAATCATTCTAATATGATGATTTGCTGCTCAAGAAACATATATGATTATTATCAATGTTTGAAAACTATTTGGCTACTTTTAATATATGTATAATGTATAAACGAGGTGCTGTGCTTATAATTAGGGAATATCATTCAAAGGGATTGATTTATTTCACTTTAATTCCATTCAAAAAGTGAAATTTTATGGGTTATATTCATTCATTTTACCTAGACTGATTTCAAATATTTTATTTTCTTTTTAATTTTTGTTGATTATTATCCTGACAACTAAGGAGAAAATCCCAAATTCCAGTATCTCAAAAAATTAGAATATTGTGGCGAAAAGATTTAATATTGAGGAGCACCTAGTTGCCACACTTTAATCAGCTACTAATTAACTCCAGAAACACCTGCAAAGGCAGCAGAAATGGTCTCTCAGTCTAGTTCTGTAGGCTGCACAATCATAGGGGAGAAGACTGCTGACTTGACAGTTAATCAAAAAGGCGACCAGTGACACACTTTTACAAGGAGGGGCAAGACACTTCAAAGGTCATTACAAAGAGGCTGGCTATTCCTGGAGGGCTCACATGTCCCGAAAGCTTTATTAATAGAGAGAAGTGAAGGGGAAAGAGACATGGGTTTCAGCTGTGCATTCCTTGTGTCAAGCCACTCTTGAACAACAGACAGTGTCAGAATGTCGTCGCCAGGCTAAAGACAAAAGGACTGGACTGCTGCTGGAGTGGTCCAAAGTTATGTTCTCTGATGAAAGTAAAATTTTGCATTTCCTTTGGAAATCAGAGTCCCAGAGTCTGGAGGAAAGATAGGAGAGGCACACAATCCACGTTGCTTGAGGTCCAGTGTAAAAGTGTCCACAGTCAGTGATGGTTTGGGGTGTCATGTCATCTGCTGGTGTTGGTCCACTTGTGTTTTCTGAGGTCCAAGGTCAAGCAGCCGCGTATCTGAGGAAGTTTTAGAGCACTGCATGCTTCCTGCTGCTGACCAGGTTTATGGAGATGCAGATTTCATTTTGCAACAGGACTTGGCACCTGCACACAGTGCCAAAGTTACCAGTACCTGGTTTAAGGACCATGGTATCCCTGTTCTAAATTGGCCAGCAAACTTACCTGACCTTAACCCCCATAGAAAATCTATGGGTATTGTGAGAGGAAGATGCGATATGCCAGGACCCAAGAATGCACGAAGAACTGAAGGCCACTATCAGAGCAACCTGGGCTCTCATAACACACTGAGCAGTGCCACAGACTGATCGAAGCTCCATGCCACGGCGCATTACTGCAGTAATTCAGGCAAAGGGCCCCCAGCCTAAGTATTGAGTGCTGTACATGCTCATATACTTCTTTTCATGTTCATATTACTTTTCAGCTTGCCAAGATTTCTAAAAAATCCTTTCTTTGTATTTGGTCTTAAGTAATATTCTAATTTTCTGAGATACTGGTTGGGATTTTCCTTGGTTGTCAGTTATAATCATCAATTAAAAAGAAAATAAACATTTGAAATATATCAGTCTGTGTGCTTAATGAATGAATGCCAATATACAAGTTTCACTTTTTGAATGGAATTAGTGAAATCAACTTTTTGATGATATTCTAATTATATGACCAGCACCTGTAGAGAGAGAGAGATAGAGAGAATTTGTTGATGAATAGAAATTTCTTATTTATTTGCAACAATTCTTTACACTCACTTTTGATTAATTTAATGCACCCTTGCTGAATAAAAATATGAATTTCTTTTTAAAATTTAGTGTGCACTACCATTCAGAGGTTTGGGGTCTATATAACAATGAAGCCTTAAAATAAATAAATAAACTATGCTGTTAAAACGGTTTACGCAAAAATATAAAACAGTAGAGCTTTTTTTAACATTCATATTTATCAGAAGTGTTTCTTTGGCATAAAATATTTTTTATGGATGGTGTTGTGACTGTAGAGTGTGGTGTTGTTGTTGTGAAATATGATTTTTTATTAGAGCAATCAATTGAATCTTCGCAAAAACCCACCCTCCTTAAATACTGTTGCTATGTGTGAAGAGATGCTGCTCTCACAGTACACACCTTGTTCTCACACAGCAAAAAACACATCGAGTGGACCAAAAGAGGAAACTGACGACACAGACAGACAAGACAGAGAAGGTTACTTCTGGTATGAAACAAGGTTTCAGCTTTGAAATTTTTGTCTTTTTTTTTAAAAAAAAAATTTTTTTTTTTAAAAATTCAAACAATAAATACTGTTTTGTGCTGTTTTAATGTGTTGTGACAGATCGCTGTAGCGCCTCAGTTCAAGCAGCACACATGAACCGATGGATTAAAATTTAATTAAAGCACAAAATAAAAAAGATGTCACATGTCTTTATACAACATTTTTCAAGTATAAGTCCACCAGAGTTAATCTACACTACTGTCTGATTTGTTTGTCAGGCAAGATGGCGGATTCTGCGTTTTGATTGGTCAGATCACCTGTCAATCAAGCTCACTGGGAACAGTCAATTACATTTAACATGTATTCACACAGAAAACATCTCATAACCTTGCATTCTGTTATATGTGATGAAATAAATCATCTTTTTTTGTGAAATATGAACTGCTATGTTAATCTTTCTCCTTTTGTTTTCCTGTTTCTCCAGCCTCGCGTGTGAAGACTTCAGAAGATGCAAGACCTCACAAAGATTTCAGATGATGGCAACTATAGATGAACATGCAAAGCTACTGCTAAATAATCATATATATTGTAATCATTGCCTTAAAGGTAAGTTTGCAGATTTTTTAATCAGCTTTGCTTATGGACCCTTTTCACATTTCACAGGTTTCTCAGCAGCGGAATGAAAGCAATTGAGTTAACTTGAAGAGCAGTGAATGGGAGAGTACCACAAATATATTTTTTGCATTCCCATTTGCTCAAATAGCAAAAGAAAAACTCCACGATAGTGTTTTCATGACTTTCAATAAAAGGAAAACGTCTCCAGGTTCGGAGATGCTAACCATGGTTCCCTAGTGGGGGCGGCGAGACACTGCGTCCTCTAGGGGTGCGGCTATGGGGGGACACCTTGTTGTGATGACCCGTGTCTGAAGCATACATTGAAAAAAGAAACACCAACGAGTTGGCGGCGGCGACAGCCTCTGACGTCACTACCCGGTAGCATTTATAAAGCAGGCACCCGGAGACACCGTGGAATTCACTTCTTCGTCTGAAGCTTGCGGTCGAAGCATGTGGCGGGGAGCTAGAGGGGCGCGGTGTCTCGTTCCTACTCAGGGGTCATGGTTACATTAAATGACGCCTGGGGCGCGTTCCCTTTCAGGGAGACTTGAACTAAAGTCCTCCTAGGGGAATCATATGGGGAACAGAGAAAGGCTATACCGCGCCCGCTTCATGCTGGGGGGGGTGCGGACTAGAATCATGGCGGGAACACTTCAAGTACCAGCTCCTACCATTTCCATGGGGTTGCCCCCTGGGACATTAGGCGGCTGTCTGACGGTACCTGCGACCAAGGCCTAAGCTACCCGAACTTGTTGATTATTGGGGCCTCGGCCGGTGGAAACTGAAGGCTTGGAATCAGGAAAGATTTCTTTAAAGGGATACGGCTAAGAACCTAGCATTTTATACTAAGTCTTGCCTGTCACACAGCATAAGCTTGTTGAAGGAGCCGTCTCAACAGATCTATAGGGACACCCTGTTAATATAGGTATCCGAGGATACATAGGTGGAGTGGCGCCCAAGATGAACGGGGCTTTACCAGCTCAGAAAGGGAGGCAAACAGCGCAGTAGCGAAGCCCTCCGCCACATAGGGATTTTTTTAGAAAGAGCGCGGAGTACTAGCGTGCGGCGAACTACCGCAGTGTGGATTTCAGAAGGTGTGCAAGATTTCACGTGCTGCGCTTACCATATCTTTATGGATTTTCAAATGTTTCTTTTGCATGCATTGTTTCCTTTGGAAGCTCATTGTAGTGGTGCCTCAGATTGTTGAAATAGTTTGTTATACATTTATACGGGTTCACAACATACTTTGTCTGCAGTGCATATACAGTATGTGGCGCGATTCTGTAACTGTTACGGGGAGAAGCACGGTTGTAATCGCGTAGTGCTAACATTAATACTATAATGTCGAAGCGCTGAGATCCCTCTGCTTGCGACGCCGAGTTCTTCTTTGCTCTGTCACAAGAGCCAGGCCGTGTGCTCAGATGCACGCTCCTCTCCCCGGGAGAGAAAGCTGCAGCACGACTTAAAGTATAGCCTCCTCTCACTCAAGAGCTGTGTCCTGTGTACTCTCACAGCTCTCCTCATGCTCATCGGCTAGATATTAATTATTTTCATGCCTTTCTATTTCTAACCTTTCTGTTCACATTTTTCGGGCATAATTTTTCTGCGTGCAGTGTGAATGCTCTGATCCATTAACATGGGCTCGGAAAGAAATACGCATCACAGACAGTGTGTGAACCTGGAGTTATGTAGGCATATGCCCAGTCTGTTCTGTTCTTGCGCTCCATTTAGGTGCGCTGCATTCTGATTGGATTGGATAGCATACTGCGGGAGGCCGGGGCGCGGAAAATTGTGCTATAAAGTGATTTAGAAATGCAGTGCTGCAGCTCAAATCATTGATTTTTATGATGATTTGATTAATGCTTTACAGCCCTAATTTAAAGGGGACATAGCCACTCCTCTTTTAGTTATATGATGTTTTGCAGTCTATCTCGCACTCACACTGATGAATTTGGAAGCTACCGGCTAAACAATTAATTCACATTTCCAATACCGATTACAATTATGGATGCCACAATTCACGTAATCTCTTTTAAAGCTTCTGCAATTGATCGTTCAAAGTCCGCTGTATGTTATTGAAAGTGCTTAAGAAGTATTGTTTTCTTTCTACATGTTATCTTAGCGGCTTTTTTCCATTATTTTAATTTTAGTTTAGTATAACAATGTCATACTTATCATACATTTTACTTTTTTATATAATTCTTAGAAGAAGTTCAATCCATGTATATAGCTGATACTTGAGGCTTAGCCTTATGGTGAAAGCACTTTTACTCTAAGTTTTTCAGTCTGAGAAAAAATTTCTTTTCTGTTTATTATTTCTTCTAGCAGTAAATACTTGCATGCAGTTGCATCAAACAATGGTATAAATATCATTGAAGTTGTTAGACGCCTTCTATATAAGACTATAGAAGAAAAATGGTGCATTTAATAAGGAGTACAATATATACCTTTTCTACATGAAAATTAGATTTTGCACATTACTTTTGTTAATAAAATAAATATTGTAATTGGGCTGTGCGATTAATCGAAATCGTCATGAAATCTTTTATAGTACTATTTTCCGCGGCCCCGACCTCCCGCAGTATGCTATCCGAAGCAATAGGTATGCCGCGCGCCTAAATGGATCTCAAGAACAAAACAGACCGACCATACAGACGTAATGCCAGGTTCACACACCTCAGTCTGTGATCATTATCGTGGTTGCGTATTTTTTCTGCGTCTATGTTAACGGATCTGAGCGATCACACTACATACGGTTGCTCTCTGGCAGTGCGCTCCAGGAGCGATGCACCTGCAGCAGTCATACAGCGATCGTTTCTGCATGGACTCTATTTCTGCTGTGCTGCACTTTCGCTAGAATTAAGAGTAACTGGCCGAATGCCTTCGCAGATAAAAATTAACATGGATTGACACGGAAATGTAGTAATTACACAATAAATGCATATAATTAATGTCTACTGTTTCACAGTCAACATGGCTTTTTGGCTAGATTTAAAACAAGGAAAAGTGCACTTTTAGATTTAAAGGGCAATAATAGATGGCACTCATGGAGGTAGGAAAACAAAGTTATATTTATTGAGTGAATATGTCTACGAAAGATTGTATTACTGTACTGTGATAAAATAGAATCACAATGCTGAAAAGCATTTTCAGAAACAACGTTTGGATTTGAAATCAAACTAATGGATAAATGTTGTGTTTGTGGTAAACAGCCGTGGATCAGGAGCGAAATCATCCTGTGCGAAAGCACAATGAGTCCATGCTGCTTCTGCACCGCATACACGCACTGCAGACAGACTACGTGTGAACCTAGTGCAACAAATCTATTTCAACACCTGAGGCACCGCTACAATTGTCTCACATTTACTTAGTGATTATTTTGCTTTATGTCTGTTCTAGAGACATGTTACAACATTTTGATAAAGCTCTAACTGGTTTTCTTTTGGAAATATGTTTCAAATTCACACTGAATGCATTTATGTCTGTAAAGCATCTCTTTGTGTGTCAAAATGCATTGATTAAATCAATCGCAAAATTGATCAAAGAAATTGCAATAGTTTTTTTTTTTTTTCATATCACATGGCCCTATATTGTAAGCTTTTCAACTCAAGCTTAGTGCTTTACTGTCAAATGTGTATGAACATAAAATAAACAAGAAATGAACATGAAATATTATTAGTAACTTCACTTATTAATGCAAAACAATAGTAATTTTTTCATCACATATTTTTTTCATATCCCTCTGAAATTAAAAGAATAAAAATTTTCAGTCAGGGGCTATAGTGCTCCTAGTAAAAATAGTTAGTCTGGAGCTCTGTAAAATATTAATCAGTTTGGACATCTTTTGTGTTTACTGAAGAGCACTTTGGGACGGTATGTATTTATGATACAAATGTAAATGCCGATAAATGAACCTAAAAAAGCTGTTTGCATGCCTTTCTCATAAGCACTTCGTCTCTTAGCCAATGTCAATTTTTTTATTAACCGAACCCCCCAAAATTATTAATAAGATCATTAAAAAGTAATATTGTCGCCTTTATTAAAACGATCCTCTACGAAAATACATTTTAACTGTTGTTTAATCGTTGTACATTTCAGGAAGGATCTTATCAGCAAATCTACTTCACAGGCACATCAGTGAAAACAGTTGAAAGTTACAGAGCGGGTGTGTTGGATCAGGGTCAGATCTGAATGGCTGATGGTAGGTAGATCTCCAGGAACAGGAATTGTACAGACCTGTTATATTGGTAATGTTATGATGGATTTTGAACTGTTACTGTTTTTATTGCAGGTTTTCTGGGATGACAGTTGAAGATGATCAGCACATCAGATGTTGGTTCCTGGACAGCTGTACCTACCAGTACACCACACTGACCTCTGCGTTTACATTGATGGCTGACTCACTACCATGTTCTGTGAAGGTTTTATTTATAGCAAACGCTGAGCACCTGTGACAGTGGAATAGTTTGTAATGAATAGTCACACATGCATGATTGGTAAATTTTAAAATCACAGAATAATTTTTTTAGTACTAGCAATATTTGTTATTTTTAATTGTTTACTAATTCTCTCAGCAACACAACACAACAGTGTACACTCCTTTCAAAATTCTGAGTACACAAATCTATTCTACAAATAAGCAGAACAACCAGTATAAAGTCGCTCAGTTTTAGCCCCTGTTACACTGAGATTCCAGATAATACAGGGTAATGTGTCCCGGCCAATGTTCCCGGATCGTTAGATTTTGGGCTTGCACATCCACACTGCCAGTGGTTGCGTTTCACACACAACCTGTTAAAGGTCCCCGTAATGACAAATGTGGACATCAGGGATGTGATGTGTAATGTTACGCGTCGAGAATGCTCGGCGGCCAATACACGGAAGAAGGAGAAGAAAGCAAGCAGAAGTGTTTTTCAATGCTTTAGTAAATTATGGCAGCTGATCAGCTACTAGGGACAATTGTTGTTTAGTATAAGATCATCTTCCACACGAAAAATTCCGGAAAATACATGGATAATGTGTTCCAGGATCATTTTTGATGTGTATGGTTTCATTCACACTGTCCAGTGATTATTCTGGAATCTGTGTGTCACACAACAACCCATAACGATCCCGTAAAGCACAAACATTGACATTTATGATTGTGACGTGTTAGTTTTTTTTTTGTTTTCCACTTAAAACTGGTTGTAACGATCTCAGCTTCAGCACGGATAGTGAGGAACTATTACTGATCTCTGCCTTCATTAGAAAAAAAAAAAAAACAGGTTTGGCACATAGGTTTTTCGTCAACAAATGTTGATCTGCCTTCCAAAACACCTGGTAAAAGAGTAACAATGACATAATGTGCATAATCATCACTACAACACACCCTTTAACGCCCATTAGTTTCTGGCTTTTGTTCACCACAGAGCTCCATTCCGGGAATGAACCCGGCAATGTTTAGTAGGTCCCAACCCGGGAATCAATCCGGGAGGTGTTTGCATCACACAGAAAGCCACTCTTTCTGTGCATTTTCCAGCACAATTTTTTGGGACCACCGTGGTAGTGTGGAAAGGGGTTTTAGTCCTAGCACAAGTACACATAAGTTATTTATTGATATTCTTATTATTATATTCTATTTTTTACAAATCGTAGCAAACTGAATAAAATAGAATTGAACTGAATAGGAAAAGGTAAGTGCTAGTATTAATTGATCAGGTGCTGAGAAAAAAGAGGTGTCCTTTACATGTTTTTTGAAAATGGCTGAAGACTCAGATGCTCGAATTGATAAAGGCAGGTACTTCTTGCAGTTGGCCAAAAAGTTTGAGAGATTACATAAATATAGTTTGTCAAAAAGTTTGCTGCTAAACTGCTTTAGATCTCTTGTTTCAGTTGTTTCGTGATGTACTGAAATATAATTACACAGCACTTCATACGTTCAAGGTCTTTTATCGACAATTACATGACATTTAGCAAAGAGTCAGTATTTGCAGTGTTGGCCCCTTCTTATTTAGGACCTCTGAATTCGACTGGGCATGCCTCTCTCTCAACTTCTGGGCCAAATCCTGACTGATGGCAACCCTTCTTTCCATAATAAATTCTTGGAGTTTGTCAGAATTAGTGGGTTTTTGTTTTGTCCACCCGCCTCTTGAGGATTGACCACAAGTTCTACATGGGATGGATAGATCGGGGTAGTTTCCAGGCCAATGGACCCAAAATTTCACATTCGGTCCCGAAGCCACTGTAGTTCTCACTTTGCCTTTAGGCACGGTGCCCATCGTGCTGAAAATGACATGCATTTTCTTCACCAACTGTTGTTGGGTTGGTTGGAAGAAGTTGCTGTTGGAGGGATGTTGGTTGGTACGGGCATTACTTTATTCATGGCTGTGTTTTTGGGCAGAATTGTGAGTGAGCCCACTCCTTGGATGAGACCAGCACACCCACACATGAATGGTGTCAGGATGCTTTACTGTTGGCATGGAGCACAGTACGATGGTAGCGCTCAACTTTTCTTCTCCAACAAGCCTTTTTCCAGATGCCCCAAAACAATCGGAAAGGGGTCTTCATCGGAGAATATGACTTTGCCCCAGTCCTCAGCAGGCCATTCACTAATACTTTCTGCAGAAGATCAATCTGTCCCATGATGTTTTTTTTTTGGAGAGAGGGGCTTCTTTGCTGCCCTTCTTGACACCAGGCCATACTGGTCCAAAAGTCTGTCTTCCTCACTGTGCGTGCAGATGCGATCACACATGCCTGAATGCCATTCCTGAGCAAGCTCTGCACTGTGTGCACTCCTATCACGCAGATGAATCCTCTTTAGGAGACGATCCTGGGACGCTTTCTGGACTTTCTTGGACGCCCTGGAAGCCTTCTTTTCAAGAATTGAACATCTTTCCTTGAAGTTCTTGATGAACCGATAAATTGTTGATTTAGGTGCAATTTTAGTAGACACAATATCCTTGCCTCGTGAAGCCATTTTTATGCAACGCAATGATGGCAGCACGCGTTTTCTTTGCAGGTCACCATGGGTAAAAATGGAAGAACAATGATTTCAAGCATCACCCGCCTTTTAACATGTCAAGTCTGCAATTCTAACCCAATCAGACTGACATCAATGATCTACAGCCTTGTGCCGCGTCAACATTCTCACTGAGTTTAACAACAGGATTACTGAAATGGATCTCTGCAGGTCCTTTAATGACAGGCATGAAATGCAGTGAGAAAGGTTTTTTAGTGGATTAAGTTAATTTTCATGCTAAAGAAGGACTATGCAATTCATAGGATCACTCTTCATACCATTATGGAGTATATGCAAATGCCTATTATAAAAAATTAAGAAGCAACTTTTCCCCATTTCCAATATTTGTAATTCTACAAAACTTTCGGCCAAGACTGTACCAGGTATTATCTACAAAAAACTATTACTGGTCTCATTAACATCGTCTGGTCAATATGTCCAGTCTCTAATAAACAACCATTTTAGGGAAAAAAAATACATTCAATAAAATGATCAAAAATGAATACAAGGCCCTGCATAATCTGGTATAAATCCTGAGCTGTGGAATCTTCTTAATTTGGATTTGTAGAATAGGATTAATGCACCTGCAATGAAGATTTATGAGAGGTTTTGTTGTGTTTGTGAGAGAGCCAGAAACCAAATACCAAGCTTGCAACTCCAAAGACATTTTCTTGATGACTTTACTGAAATATTCTCTACAAATACAATAATTACAATAAATACAATGTTACAATAATGTACAACGTGTCTCGAATGTACTGTAGATGTACTGTATGCAAATAAAACAAAGGGATATTAACAACTGAATATTCAGGGGATGCAAACTTATCACCTTTAAGTAAAAATTGTCATTTTGATTAAAAAAATTATTTGCATGATTTGTGTAGATCCAAAGAGTTTTTAAAAGTGACATTAAGTTTTTAAATAGCACATGCTAAATAGCACAAGGCATATGTTAAACATGTTATTTACATAATAAAAAGATAAGGAATACAATGTTTTACATCAAATGTTTTGCCATTTTATATTAAATATATAGAAAGAGAGAATATTTTTGAGGCACATTGAATAAAAAAAAATTACCCCCCCAAATGAGAGAAATTGTAATACTGGAGTGATGGCAAATGTATAAAAAAAGAACTAAAAATGATACTTCGATTTCTGATTTGTCGTCTACTGATATTTAATTGTGGGTTACATCGTCCACCTTTTCAAACCTGACTGAAATAGTTCACATACCTGATATTACAAAGAACTCAAGTTTTAATTGCAAATGAAAACCTATGGATATGCTATGTACCTCTGTCTTCTTTATAAATCATCTTATCACCCATATGTATTTTATTTTGAGGAACACAAAAGCAAAGAGTGGCATAGCCTCAGTCACCATTATTTATATATATATATATATATATATATATATATATATATATATATATATTTATTTTTATTTTTTTTATTCAATTTTTTTTAGAAGTTAATTATGGTGTAAGTTGACTGTTGTTGTGACTTGCATCTCCTTTTGTGCCCCACTGAAAATAAAAGTCAAACACATTTGGTAATAACATATTTTTAATCAGTGAATATAGCTTTTAATTTGTTACTTTACACTTTATACCTCTTTGTGTGTGTATTTGTGTGTAAAGGCATTTTCTTTGCTAGACATAGGTTTGTGTTCTAAACATGTATTTGTAACTGTGTATAAACTGTATTGTATAAATAATAAAGAAATTATGACTGAACGTGATGTGTGTTTAATAAATTATTACATATACAGGCTAATTTATTTACAACTAAGTATGTGAGATTTTTAAAACAAGCAGAAAATGTTAATAGTAACGTCATTTTACCCAAATGAAATCTACATCGTTTCAACGTTAGGTAAGCAAACCAATTAGATCGATTTTATGTTGAAAACATGTTGATTCTCTGACATCGTTTCAACCAATTGAAAATCAACGTTGATTCAATGTTAGGTAAGTGAACCAATTGCGTCGATTTTCCATTAGATTTGAATGGCGTGCCTGACATTGGATCAACGTTAGTCCGATGAGCAGAACGATGTTGGATCGACGTCGGAGATCAACGTCGTTTCGACGCCACGAGAAACATCTCGGTTATGTATGTAACCACGGTTCCCTGAATATTTCACTCAGATTTCATGAACTGAGGAAACGCTATCAAGGTACGGAACGGCCGGGACTGCAGCATCTCATTCCCTATTCAGGGAACCGTGGTTACATACATAACCGAGATGTTCCCTTTCATAGGTCACTTCGATGCTGCGGTGACGTCACTGTATGGGAACCCTAAACCATAATGCCTGACGTACCTGAGATAGCTGGGATCTAAGGAAAGCATCTTCTCAAGCGGAGAGAACCCGGGAACCAGGAGCCACCCTCACATCCAGACTGTAAAACTTGACAAAGGTGCTCGGTGAGGACCATCCTGCCGCAGCACAGATATCATCCATTGAGGATCCACTGAGGAAAGCCTGCGATGAAGCCACTGTTCTCGTGGAATGAACTCTAATTCCTAAGGGCGAAGCGAGTCCGCGGCTAAAGATATAGCTTCTACCAGCCAATGGGACATGCGTTGCTTTGTGACAGCATGGCCTCTATTTTTGTGTCCAAAACAGATGAACAGCTGGTCGGACTCACGCCATGGAGCTGTACGATCAACATAATTCTTCAGCACTCTGACAGGACAGAGACTCAGATCTTCTAGCCCCGCCTCTGTAGGGGAGAAAGCTTCCAAGACCACTTGCTGAAATTGAAAAGGGTTCGAGGTGACCTTAGGGACATAATTAGGCCTCGGTCACAGCAATACTTTCACAAACCCTGGTGCAAAGTCCATGCACGAGGGCGAAACAGAAAGAGCCTGTAAATCCCCAACTCTCTTGAGGGAGGATAAAGCCACGAGAAGAACTGTCTTTAAAGTCAGGATTTTTTCCAATACAGTTTCCAAGGGCTCAAATGGATGCCCTGGTAGACCTTGCAACACAATAGATAAATCCCATGATGGAACTCACACAGAGCGGCCCACTGAAGTACCATCTATTTATACGTGGTTAGCTGAAATAGCTGCCACGTACACTTTAAGAGTGGCTGGTGTTACTCCATCTGAAAAACGGTCTTGAAGAAACTCCAGTACTGAAGCCACAGGGCAGTAAGCTGGATCCATATTACAAATTCCACACCAGGCAGTAAACAGTTTCCATTTAAAAGCATATAACCATCTTGGAGAAGCTGCCCTAGAGTTCATTACAGTCTCGGTAGATTCAACTGAGAGACCGGGAAATATTAACTCACTCCGCTCAGAGGCCAAGCCCACAGCTTCCATAGTTCTGGCCTTGGATGCCAAATCATTCCTCTTGCTTGCGATAGTAAGTCCTGTCTGAGGGGAATCTCCAATGGAGAGCCCACTAGCAGATTGACCAGATCCCAGAAACCAAAGCTGCGTGGGCCACCACGGAGCCACCAACAGCAGCTGCTCCACTCTGTCCAGCCGTATCCTGGATTACACAGCTGGAATTAGTCGAATTGGAGGAAAAGCATATAAGCTGGTCCTTGGGCTAATCAGGTGCTAACGCCTAAGCCTAGGGGCCATAGGGCATAGAGAACCATAGTGGCACTCAGAAGTCGCGCCTCGACGCGAATAAGTCCACTTTCGCTTCTCCAAACACTCGCCATATAAGGCCTACCGCTTGGGGGTGCAACCTCCGCTCCCTCTCTTCCAGGCTCTGTCTCAAGAGCTTAACTCGGGCCCGGCTCCTGGGCGCTCCTGGAACCACGGAACCACCTGGATCGACAGAAATCTGCTCTTGAGACTAAAGAACAATATTCCTCGCCAGCCTGCACAGGGGCTAGAGCGTAATCCTTCCTGATGATTCAGATATATGCACACAACCGCTATGTTGTCTGACCTGATTAACACATGACGGCCGCATCAGCAGACTCCTCGCAGAAATGCTGGAGAGCTAGAAAACTGCCAGCAATTCCAACCTGTTTATATGCCAGCCGTGAGGTCAGCCAGCCCAAACCTCGCGGAGCTGCGCGCCCTGACAAACAGCTCCCCAACCGGGTCAAAGAAGGGCCCGTCAGGATAGTCTCAAGGCAAACACAAATCCCCAACCTAACTCCAGGTTCAAGGAATTTGGCTGACATCCAAAGTTTTATTGACATAACACACCTCCGTGTCACCAAAATTGTCCAACAATGCAGGAAACAACGGGGTGAAATCTTTGGCTTTTTCGTCCAATTAAATGAAATAAGTACATGTGAAGCAAGCCCAGACGGATTACAGGGATGCTGCTGCCATTAAACCCAAAAAGTCTGAGGCACAAAACTCACCGGCCACTGAACGACTAACTTGAAGTGGGCGAGGCATGACGTGGAGAGACTGAACGCTACATGAGAGTCTGGGCAAAAATTCCCAGAAAGGTTATCCGCTGAGAGGGGAACAAAACACTCTCTGGAATGACAGAAGTCTGTAGGCTGTTTAGATGATTCAGCACAAGATCCCAATGAGAGTGTGTTTATCTGGCGTGACAGCTAACACCAGCCAATCGTCCAGGTAGCTTATCACACTAACTCTGGAGCCACAACGTGGGGCCAGAACTACGGCATGCATTTTGTAAATGTTCGAGGATCCAAGGCTAATCCGAAGGGAAGAATACGGGTATTGATACTTTTGCCCCTCTAAAGTGAATCTGAGGAACTTCTGCGGTGTCTATTGTTGATCTGAATATGAAAAATATGCATCCTTCAGATTCCACCGGACAAATCAGTTGTTTGGTTGAATCTGAGACAGAATAGATTTTACCGCCAACATCTTGAATTTGCTCGTCTTGAGTGCAAGATTCAAACCAAGCGCGAATCTTGAATCTTTGTTTAGCAGAGCTGACATCTTTGGCCGCGAAAGCACTGCGATATATCCTTTGGCTTCACAAATCAAAGAATTCCCGCTGGAAAGGAGGCAGGCGGGCTGGCTTTGGAGGTATTGGCTTCTTTTTTCGCGTTTTTCAGCATTGAGCCTCCAGCTAACGTATTAATCCCACAGCTTCATCTGTGTGGCTTTAACAAAGATGCAAAATGGCTGTACCCGAATTTCAATTCCATCTAATTTTGACTAATTAATGCCGTTGGACATATTTAGTCTTATGTGAGCTGAACATCAGCAAATAAATATTTTATATTATGCCAAACGTTTATGTACTACTGCCTAAAATATGTCAGCTTACTCATTTTGATCGCTACACAATTAAACGTTAAAAACAAATCATGTGGATATACCAAAGCTAAATACAGCTGAAAATCAAATTAAATAAGATTACTGATATCATTTAAACTTTGTCATTACCACATTGAGATGAACAAGCACATTTCTCCAACATTCTGATGTACCTATTCCATACCTATTCGATATTTCCGAGTTTAAACCAATCCAATTACACCAAGTTCAAAAAATTACAACTTATGCATCAAAAGTAACACAATTATTAACATCAAATATTAAACTTATGTTTTAATAAATTAATTAAAAGAGTATACCTTTGGCGCAAGGCAAAAGAAAATGGCTATGAGAGAACTTTGTGTTTGGTCTTCGGGATGGCTTGAGGGCATTTCTAACGGAGTAAAGCACCCAGAATTCAACTCTGATCATTTTCACCAACACTAGGGGGGCATTTTCACTATTTGTTGCGAAGTTAACTCCTTAAAGCCGAAGTTCAGACCACCAGACGGTCATAGCCCCGATTTTGGCTTGCCGATGGTTTTGCAAATCGCAGACAAAAGCCCCGGAAATCAGCGAAAATCAGTGCTCGTTCACGCTGAAAGTGACAATCTGTACCGCAGTGTGTGAATGAGCAAGAAGCGATCTGAGAGAATCGCCACCAGCTGCCGACACTGAGATATTTGCATGTACTGTAAATATCTGGACTCGTCGGCGATTCAAAAATCCCATAGTGAAAGTGTTCTGACTGAAAACCATCGGCGATGACCGACAGCCAATGAGAGAGCAAGATACAGAGAAGCGGGAGTTTGGGGTGAGTTGTTTCCTTGTCAGCATCTCGTGGTGTGTGTTTGTTGTGAAACGTAGTTTATGCGGCTAGACAGAGTTAGTCTTCGCGATTCTTCCTGTTGTAAAGTCATGCAGTGTGAAATCTTCTGTCGCCGATCCATTGTGCAGTGTGAACACAGCAGTGACTGAATGCGATTGCCAAGATAGTCATGCAGTGTGAAAATATGGACCACTACTTGAAAATCGTGGCAGTCTGAACCGCTTAAGAGTAATGGAGAGTAACACTGCTTAATTGACACCGCCGATTTTACTGTGACAGTATGCAGCATAAATAGAGGGGTGCGGCTACAGTAAAATCTTTTGTGCAATAAACTTTAAGAAAAGTTTACTTAAGAAGAGACCTACAGTAGATGAAAACCACTAGAAGAGAAAAGTTTAAAAACCAAACAACAGAATACATAGTAAACACACT
>NC_056599.1:7113627-7143771 GCF_018340385.1 Cyprinus carpio
CTTCCAAGCCGTGGCCGAATTAGGCGCGAGATGTTCAGTGAGAGTCTCTTCCACTGGTGGCATCGCTGTATAGCCACGGTCCGCCATGTCAGAAATGGTGGCGAAATCCTCAGCCACAGCGTTTGTAATGCTCACCGAGTAAGGCTGTTTCCAGGACCTTGAAACCTTCAGGTGGAGGTCCGGGAAAAAAGGCAAAGGCAGCAAAGGCAAAGGCCTACGGGGCTGTGCAGGTGTATGACTGGTTAGAAAACGGTCGTCCAGGTTAGATGAAGGTTGGGCCTCGGCCTTCTCAACCTCCCAATCCAGCCCCAGCTTATCCACCACGCGGGAAACCACTTCCAACAGCTCGCTGTAGGATGGGGAAGCACGCTTCTCCTGTCCGCTGGGAGGGAGAGAGCTGCATGCATCAGCCATGATGTCCTCAGACTCCGAGGCCGCGGTGGACAAAACGTCGTCGTCATGTGGCCCACAACCGAAGGAGGTAGCATTGTAGGCCTCCGGGGTGGGCTGTAAATCCTCGTTTGCAAAAATGACGGGTTCCACAAAGTTTTTGCTTATTTTCTGCACTCGAGTCGGGGAGAGTGAGCGACGTGGAGAGAACTCCAGCGCAACGCTGTCCTCGTACTCCATGTCGCACATGTCTCACCAAGCCATCTCCTCGTGCGGTGCCTCGGCAACCGCAGAAGCAACGCGGCGAGGGTTTGACGCGGGGGCGAACTTAGAAAACACTTCTACTCTCGAGCGGATCACTTTAAGCCACAGGCTATCACAATGAGGGCAAGAAGAAAGGCCACTAAGCGCTGCCTGTGCATGATGTAGGCCCAGACACACTACGCACCTTTCATGGGTATCCCCCCCCCCACCCCGTGATAAACCTGTCACATGGCTCCTTGCACCTCTGAAAACTCATCGCGTCCGCGAAGAGGAGTTGAACACTGCTCTATGAAGAAGTCGCTGAGAACGCGAGATGATTTACTTAGGGCTTCTTCAGATCGATCGTGACAAACCAACTGTTTGGTTGAATCTGAGACAGAATAGACTTTACCGTCAACATCTTGAATTTGCTCGTCCCGAGTGCAAGATTCAAACGGCATAAATCCAATATCGGTTGTAACCGCCACTGTTTATTTTACAATAAATTAGCGGCTGTAAAAACCTAACTCCATCTGAGAGGGGTGTACTACATCTTTATTTTGCTTCCTGAAAGAAATGAAATCTGAGCGAAATAGCGCGCGGCACGCAGGTATACAGTAGGTGGCCATCCAAAACGGTGGTTCTACCGCTGCGCGTACCGCCGCCGCCGCGTCTGCAAAGTGCATTTGCAGCTTTTGACCGCTGAGTGGCGCTTTGCGCCTTTGCTCAGCAGAGCTGACATCTCCTGCCGCAGCACTGCGATGTCCTTTGGCTTCACGACCGTGTGAAGAATTCCGCGGAAAGGAGGCGGGCCTTTTCGAAACTGAATTGTGTATCCGTGACGAATTGTGCGTAACACCCATTGTGAAATGCGTTAGTGGTTTCAGAGCCTCCGCCTGCTGCAGTGTTTCCATATGCGTTAAAATGTCCGAGCACGGAAGGTTCGCGGTGTTCGTAAGCAAGGGAAGTGCATGCGTCAAAGTCGCTGCGTTTCGTTGTCCATGGCAGGATTTAATCCAACAAGATGAACATCGGGCATTGCCGCTAGCGAGAACGCGGCAGCTGTGTGAGCCGTCATAAACGGGCTGTCTTTGCCAGCCCCTTGGGCCATCCCTCGGACTCTGAAGGCTGGATTGCGCAGAGTGTCTGAGGGGGCGCTTGAAGTGCTAGCTCGATCCAATGCTGCTCGAGGCGTCTTTCTCGGCGAGTCAATGTTAGAGCGTGGGGACTGCAGTGAGAGGGTTGGATGCGCATTAGCGGTCCAACAGCGCTCTCTAGTGGAGGGCACAGTCTCTGACGAACAGCGAGAGTATCAGGAACTGCTGTTAGGGGCCCGAGGATGAGGGGCTTTTGCCGTCGAGCTCAGGTCTAACCTTTTTCGCTATCGCTGGCGAGCCGGTGGAAAAACTCTAGGACCCCAATCCTTACGAGGGGGCACCATAGGTGAAGGCTCTTCTCATGAGGCGACCCGTTGGCGGGGGAGGGATGTTGAGCGTGATCGCGCCACCGGCGCCTGATGCTGTTCAGTTTTTCTGGGTCTGCGAGGAATCAGCTGTTGGAAAGCGGCTGATTGCTGTTTCGCTGCCCTAAACTTCTCCACCACCGAGGTGACCGCCTCTCCAAACAGACCATCCTTTGAAATCGGGGCATCTATGAGAAAAGATTCGTCCTTTTCCTTAATGTCGGTGAGATTAAGCCAAAGGTGGCACTCAACCGTTAACATACCAGCCATAGAACGGCCCACTGCTCAAGCGGTGTGTTTGGTAGCGCGTAGCCCCAAATCTGTTGCTCGCCGCAGCTCTTTCACAGCCTCGGGTGTGATGCCATCTCCCTCGTCAAGTTCTTTTAAGAGTTCCGCTTGGTAGGCTTGAAGAACCACCATCGAGTGGAGCGAGGTGGCCGCCTGAACTGCAGCCAGGTAGGACTTACCGACGAGGTTAGACATGACTCGGTCAGCACCAATAGCCTTGTGGTTAGTGCGCCGACATACAGCGCAACTGCGCTGACGGCGACCCGAGTTCGAATCCCGGCTCATGGTCCTTTGCCGATCCTGCTCCCCTCTCTCTTCACCAAACACTTTCCTGTCTACTCTACACTGTCCTTTCCAAATAAAGGCATAAAAAGCCCATAAATATCTCAAACCAGACCGCTTCCTTTGTCAGGGGCATCTATGAGAAAGGTGCGTCGCACCAGCAATGTCGGTGAGATTCAGGCGAAAGGTAGCACTCAACGTTGCCTGACCGCCGGTGGCCCACTTTCTCCGGCGGTGTATTTTGGTGTGCTTCGTAGCCCCAATCATTGCTCGCGCGGCTCTTTTCCACAGCCTGCGGTGTGATGCATCTCCCTCGTCAAGTTCTTTTTAAGAGTTCCGGCAGTAGGCAGAAGAACCACCGCTCGAGTGGAGGCCGAGGTAGCCGCCTGAACTGCAGCCAGGTAGGACTTACCGTGAGTTAGACATGACTTCGATGCGGCGCAATAGCCTTGTAGTTAGTCGCCGACATGCAAGTACTAACTCGGCTGGCAATGGCGACCGAGGATTGAATCCGGCTCATGGTCCTTTGCCGATCCTGCTCCCCCTCTCCATACTACCCAAACACTTTCCTGTCTCTACCTGTCAGCACACCAAATAAAGGCATAAAAGCCCATAAATAAATCTTTAAAAAAAAAAAAAAAAGGACATTGCACAAACCGCTGAAGGGGAAGAAGGCGAGACTTCCCAGGCGTGGCAGATTAAGTAGCCAGATGTTCAGCGAGTCTCTTCCACTAGTAGCATCGCTGTATAGCCACAGTCCGCCATATCAGAAATGGTGGCGAAATCCTCAGCCACAGCGTTTGTAATATACTCCGCGAGTGGGAGGCTGTTTCCAGGACTAGCCCAGAGCCAACTAGGTGAGTCAGGAGAAAACAAAGGCAAAGGCCTCTGAGGGGGCTCATGCCAGGTGTATGACTGGTTGAAAGCGGTCGTCAGGTTAAGATGAAGGTTGGGCCTCGGCCTTCTCAACCCTCAATCCATTTAGCTTATCCACCGCAGCGGAAACCGCCCAACAGCTGCGGCTGTAGGATGGGGAAGCCGCCTTCTCCTGTCGCTGGGAGGGCTGCATGCATCAGCGCGTGTCCTCAGACTCAGGGAGCGCGGTGGGCAAAGCTGTCGATAGATCATATGGCCCACAGCGAAGGTAGCATTGTAGGAGGCCTCCGGGGTGGGCTGTAAAATCGTTTGCAAAATGGCCAGGGTTCCACAAAGTTTTGCTTAATTTTCTGCACCTCGAGTGGAGAGTGGCGGTCTCGGAAGGAACTCCAGAAGCGCAACACTGTCTCGTACTCCATGTCGCTTTATGTCACGAAGCCATCTCCTCGTCGGTGCCTGCGGCAGCACTTAGAAACAACTGCGGCAAGGTTTGGCCAGTGGCGCTGCCTGTGCATGATGTAGGCCCAGACAACACTCACGCACCTTTCATGCAGGTATCCCCCCCCCACCCGCGATGCCAAACCTGTATCCACATGGCTCCTTGCACCTCTAAAAAACTCATCGTCCGCACAAGAGGAGTTGAACACTGCTCTATGAAGAAGTCGCTGAGAACGCTAGATGATTTTACTTAGGGCGCAGAAGATTCGCTTTCCTGAAAGAAATGAAATTCTGAGCTTTAAATAGCTACGTAGCCACATACAAGGTATACAGTAGGTGGCCATTCAAAAAAGCTGTTCTCCTGCATCGGGCTGCATACCGGGCCACGCCGGCCGCTGATCTGCCAAAGAAGTGCATTTGCAGCTTTGACCGCTGAGTGGCGCTTTAATCACAAGTTACCAAACAAGCACATTTTCGCCGTCAGCTTTGCCTCACCGCTGTGTTACATTTGACGGCTGCATTCGGGGAAAATGAAAGAAAAACACTGTAGTTAAAATATTTAATATTCACAGATGAACGTGCGTTTCTTTGAACGAATTCAAGCAGGATAAATGTCAAGCCTATGAGTCTGTGCTTATATTTTCTCTAAGCTGCACAGTATTACACCATATTTTAGATTTGACACATTTAGTATGTGCAGTATTATTTATATAATATGAATTATGTGTTATATTATTCTAAAAGAAATTGTGGCTTACTTCTTTGGCATCTAAGCATTAAAGTGAAGTAGCCTATTTTAGTGAGCTAGGCTACATGGATTTATATGCAAAATATTCTCTCACCACATTAGGCCTATATTTTGAAGATTTATATTTTAAAATTCCCATGTCCCGGAAACAAGAGATGCATTTTTTTATCCTTTTTCACTTTTATTTATTAGTTACCTGTCCTTTATTTTGACAGATAACTTCTTGGGAAATACGTATCTGTCTGTGCACTGATTAAAGAAATTGTTGCGTGTTTTATAAATTATTTTTCTTTTTTTAGTAAAAAGCGTGAGGCACTGTATAGATTTCGCTCCCATTATTTAGGCCTAATTAAAGACAAAAGAAATGAATAAATTAAACCTGCACGATTTAGCTAAATCATTGAAACTCTAAAAAATGGATGGATTAATAAAACGTCCTCACGATTAAACTTAAGTTCTCTCATTATAATCAACGAAATACACACTTTGTAAAACAGAGCTTCATTAATTGACAACTTCAGTGATTTTAAAGGGAGCCTTCTTTACTTTACTTTCATATAATTTAAGCTAAAGTTAAAAAATAAAATAAATAAATTGCAGCGCATTTAGAAATGCAGGTGTATGTAAAATATCAATTGCAAGATTTCTTGTGGCGCTGAAGTGATGCTGAGTGCACTTAGCATTTATACTTATTTATCTACATATTTTATCTTCATTACAAATCTTGTTTGGTTTATTTTGGATAATTGCATGTAAAACATGATTTGCATAATGCATATGCAAAATGTGATTTGTCGATCATATTCAAATGTTTGTCACGCAAGTGATTAATGTGCATTCGCTTGACAGGAAGCGCCCTCTCGATCACATAGATGTTTTTTCCTGATAATGAAATAAACTGAAAGATTGGTGTGAATTGTCTCACATACACTTGAGATATATATCTACAGAGAAAGCTTGGGAAATGTCTTTTAAATATAAGATCAATTCAAAGCAGAAAGCATTATGTAATCTGTGAAGGTTGCATTTTCTCTTTAGTGGCGTCCATGTGGAGAGAGAGTCAGCACTGTGAATTTCATCTTGCAGCCGACAAGAAAACATTTGTTTATTAATAAATTAATTAAAATGTCTCCTTTTTTCACAATTATTGGGCTACTTCTGCCTGTGCTTTGTGTGGAAACATAATGCATGTAATAGAAATGCGGAATATATTAAGGCTCATTATGGATTATAGATGTAATTTTATTATAAACCTGCGATTAGTTGAATAATGACAAATGAAGCGACTAGTAACTAGAAAAAATCTTACGTAGGGGGCAGACCTATTAAAATACCCCTCTAGACATCTCTGTTAAAGTTTTTAAAGCATTTTATACTCGTTTGCATAAATTCTTCTTTCAGAGCGGTCTGTAATGGAGAGATGCCTTAACACTGATTTTTTCCTCTGAAACACAAAAAAGCGAAATTTAAATAAAATTGATATTTTATGTTTTGAGAATGGCCAACCCTTCTCTGCAGATATTCTTGCTTCTAGTTTTGTGCATTGTAAATACAGCAAATCAAACAAAAACAAACAAACAAACATATATATATATATATATATATATATATATATATAATTTCTCCAAAAACTCAAAATGTTTTTTGTATCCGTCTATAGCGTGTATTTCCCAATTCTAAAATAACCTATAAAACAAAAACATATAGAGATGGTTCAATATATTGGTAATGTTCTAACATTCTGAGAGAATACAGATGCGCTATACAGTAGTCAACATTTGAAGTGGATCAAAACCTTTCTTCAACGTTATTCCTAAAATGCAGCCAGAAAGAAAAACCTGTTCTGCAAGTTTAGAGCCTCATAAGACACTGTACATATGAGAAGAGCAAAGATTCACACCTTTATCGACCCCACAAACTATACAGAACTACCCCCCAACCCCTCAGCTAGACTGGGTCGGTCTATTTTTTGGGCTGGGAAGGCGGTGTATTTGTCATGTTACTGGGTTGAAACATGCCTGCTGCACTCTAGCAGCCCTACTCTTTTTATTCATTATTTTCTCATGGCCCTTATTATTATTTTTCACAGAGACCATAATAATACCAATTCTCAATTGATAATTAATCATTATTTTTGCGAAAATCATTTGTTATTTGTGAGCGTAGGAGTTTGAGGAAGGCTAGAATAATGGCGGAATCCTGTATGGCTGCTCAGCTTCACAGCGGTAATAGCGAGCCCAGCTTCACTGTCGCGGTTTGATTTTTATAAATCAGTTTGGCCGGAATACAACTCATTGATCCTTGGGCCAACGTTTATAGGAGCGGAAAACATTCCAGTCTACCTGAAGGAAGACGTATTTCATTGTAAAGTTCATGCTGTTAAATGAATGGTTAAAAAAAAAAAAAAAAAACAGTGTGGGCTGGTTTGAGGAAAGCGAATACCTTTCATTAAAAAAAAAATGATATGATGAAAAAGTTATGCTAAACATATTATTAATTCATAGAAATAATTTAAGCAATTAAAAACCTTTTTTATACTAGATTCAACTGATTTCAATACTATTAAACTGACTTTAAAATCTTAAGGAGTTTATAAGTTGAAACGGTAAAATGTCACAGTGCATGTTAAATAGTCTAAATCTTAGTCTTATCCGAAGACCTTGATTGCATGTTAGCATAAAACTAAATAAATACTATAAAATTGTTTTTTTTTTTTTTTTTTTTTTTTTTTAAATGAACAATTCCCTGTATAAAACGGGACAGCAACCTTTATATCAAACATTTTGAAATCGTCCACAGCTGATCAACGCGAGAGGCAGGTCTGCTCCAGAGCGCGCGAGGTGAATGTGACGCACAAAGTCATTTTCAGATGCAATGAAAAAAAAAAAAAAAAACCGGGATAAAAACATACACAAACCTTGTAAATAGTTAACAACATAGCCTAGATTAGGCCCAGACTCTGTTCCTAAATATATAATGTATTTTTTTAACCCACCGTAACACATTTTAACTGATTAATCGCCTATTTTCGTTTGCTGCATTTTTTTATTTTTTTTTTTTTTTTTTTTTTGTGAGAGGAAAAAAAAAAAAGTTGCATTTTATTACATTCAGAAATTATAATGGCAGGCCTAATAATGTTTTAGGCGCCAACAGGATGTTTTTTTTTCTTCACGTTACAACAAATCCTTTACATTTAACAAATTTATCAGAACAATACAATAATTATAATTCTAATGGATAAATATAATTGCAGTATATGATGCTTAGTTATATATATAAAAATAAAATAATAATAATAATTTAAAGGAAACATAAGATAATGTTGGGCTCTCTCATTCTGGATGAATCCAAACGTTTCCATATTCGTGATGTTGCCCATTTGAAAATAGGCTTTGTAGGTCACGCATGTTTCAGTATTCGACGGAAAAAAATCATAATGAACAAAAATATGCCAAAGTGGACCGCTGCTCGCGGCGGATGACACGGTGAACGGCTGCACTGTTTCTAATGAATATGTGCGCGAGGCACAGCGCGATCAAACAGCTGAAACAGAAAATACTAAATTTTTGGTCACACAGTAAAGGCATAATTCGAAAATGCAAACTGTTAGCAGTTAGAAAATCAAGAATAATAACAGAGTTAATAAGAATTATTTCTAAATGCTGGACCATTCTCATTTCGCTCTGCATATGGAACCTGAAGGCTTTTTTTTTTCTTTCTTTTTTTTTTTTTAACCAAGAATTTTTTTTTTTTTTGCCTAAGACTATCCCACGTTTTGAAATTAATTCACTGTAAATTTTATAATGGTTTTTAAGGATGTTACAATGTTATATTATAATGTTATTGTTGTTTTACTTCATCTTTCATCTCCATTAATAAACCAACATTTTACAACTAGAAAAAAAGTTTGTTGAGACAAACTTTAAGTTGGCTTGAGAAAGCCTGACCGGAAAGTTTGAAGAAGAAGCTTTAAAGAAGTTGGTGAAGTTTAAAGTAGTTCGAAGTTTAAAGTAGTTTAAAGTTAGATTGATAGATTAGTTGAAAGAAAGAAAGATATATATTAGTTAGAAAGAATGATAGATAGATTAGTCTGAAAGAAAGAATGATAGATAGATTAGTTTGAAAAAAGAATGATAGATAGATAGATTAGTTAGAAAGAAAGAAAGATATATTAGTTAGAAAGAATGATAGATAGATTAGTTAGAAAAAAATAAGAAAAAAAAGATTCATTAGAAAGAAAGAAAGAAAAAAGAAAGATAAGTAAGAAAGAAAGAAAAAAGAAAGATTAGTAAGAAAGAGAGAAAGAAGATAGAAAGAAAGAAAGAAAAACAAAGAAAGAAAAATGAAAGATTAGTTAGAAAGAAAGAAAAAAGAAAGATTCATTAGAAAGAAAGAAAGAAAGAAAGAAAGAAAAGAAGATTTTCATGCATGTTCTAAGGGTTGCATGCATGTTCTTAGCATGATTAGCAAGTGACTAGCATGTCGCTAGCATGTTTCTAGCATGATTAACATGTCGCTAGCATGTTTCTAGCATGATTAGCATGTTGCTAGCATGATTAGCATGTTTCTAGCATGATTAGCATGCTGCTAGCATGTTGCTAGCATGTTTCTAGTATGATTAGCATGTTGCTAGCATGTTTCTAGCATGATTAGCATGCTTACTAGCATGTCAAGCTAGCATGTTTCTAGCATGATTAGCATGTTGCCAACATGTTTCTAGCATGATTAGCATGCTGCATTTAAGATGTTGCTAAGATGTCGCTAAAGATGTTTCTAAAGCATGATTAGCAAGTGACTAGCATGTTGCTAGCATGTTTCTAGCACGATTAACATGTCACTAGCATGTTTCTAGCATGACTAACATGCGACTAGCATGTTGCTAGCATGTTTCTAGCATGATTAGCATGTTGCTAGCATGTTTCTAGCATGTCACTAGCATGTTTCTATCATGATTAGCATGCTGCTAGAAAGTTGCTAGCATGTTTCTAGCATGATTAGCATGTTTCCTAGCATGTCACTAGCATGTTTCTAGCATGCCATTCAACATCGCTTACTCATGTTGCTAGCATGTTTCTAGCATGATTAGCATGTTGCCTAGCATGTTTCTAGCATGACTAGCATGCTGACTAGCATATGGATTAACATGTTTCTAGCATTATTATTAGCATTAGACTAGCATGTTTTCTAACATTGTGGCATGTTTGCTAGGATAGATAGATGAATGGAGTAGATAGATAGATGGATAGATGATAGATGATGAGTAGATAGATAAGATAAACAGTCAGATAGATGGGTAAGATAGATAAACAGTCAGATAGATGAATAGATGAATAGATAGATCGATTAGAAAGTATTAGATGAGTAAATATAGATAGATGGGTAAAGATAGAAACAGTCAGATAGATAGATAGATGAATGAATGAGATAGATAGATAGATAGATGGAGCCGATAGAAAGGAGAAGCAAGAACATGCTGCTAGCATGTTTCTAGCATGATTATACGTTGCCAGCATGTTTCTAGCATGACTAGCATGCGACTCAGCATGTCGCTAACATGTTTCTCAAAAGATTATTGCGATTCATCTAGCATGTTTCTAACATTATTAGCATGTTGCTAGGATAGATAGATAGATAGATAGATGATAGATAGATAGATAGATAAACAGTCAGATAGATAGATAGATAGATAGATAAACAGTCAGATAGATAGATAGATAGATAGATAGATAGATCGATAAGAAATATTAGATGAGTAAATAGATAGATAGGTAGATAGAAACAATCAGATAGATAGATAGATAGATAGATAGACCGATAGAAAGGAAGAAAGAAAGCAAGAAAATGTTTGAAGATAGATATGTATAGATAGATAGATAGATAGAAATAGATAAGATAGAAAGTGAAAGTGATACGTAGATTGACATATACAGCCAAGTATGATTGACCCATACTCAGAACTGGTGCCTGCATTTAACCCATCCAAAGTGCACAGTACACACAGCAGTGAACACACATACACCGCGGGAACACACTCCACCGGAGTGGGCAGCCATTTATGCTGGGCGGGCATGCCCGGAGCAGTTGGGGTGTTCAAAAAGCCTTGCTCAGTAAGCACCTCAGTCGTGGTGTTGCCAGCCCGAGACTCGAACCCACAACCTTAGGGTTAGGAGTCAACCTCTCTAACCACTAGGCCACGACTTCCCCACAGATAGACAGATAGACAGAAAAAGTTTGAAGATAGATAGAAAAAGTTTGAAGATAGATACTGTAGATAGATGATAGATAGATAGATAGATAGATAGATAGATAGATAGATAGATAGATATAGATAGATAGATAGATAGATAGATAGATAGATAGACATAGAATGGTAGTTTAATTGAGTTTAGGGCTTCAGGGAGTTTAGATTTGAATTTTTGGCTTGTGCAACTAATGGGCAATCCGTAGTCTTGGCTCAATTTGAGCACTCTACAAATCTAAGTCTATGGGGTTTTTATGATTTTTAATATTAATTTTTTAAGAAAACTGAAAGTCAAATCAGTCTGAAAAGATATAGAACACCAAGTCAGAACAGTCTGAAAGTCTGACCCGAGTTTGGAGTTTGTAGAGTTAAAGCTCTAGGAGTTAGAGTTGCAAAATTTTGGGTCAGAAGAAGAAGAAGAAGAAGAAGAAGAAGTTTAAATAGGATTTCTGGCTTTCTGGCTTTCTCGAGCCAACTTAATAATAAGTTTAAATAGGATTTCAGTAAGTTGGCTTTCTCAAGCCAACTTAATTACATTCAGTTCGCAATCCGTCCCTTTGCGCCATCTGGCGGTAGTTTCGCAAATGATTTTAACACGCGACTGACTTGCAGTTAACGCCGCGGCCCTGCGAGAGGTGTTCCCATACGGTGACGTCACCGCAGCACTGAATTGACCTATAAAAGGGAACATCGATTCTACGTTGATTTTATATTAGTGTGCGATCTGGGATACAATAGGACAAAACAAATGCAGTGCAGCACGAAGCGTTTACAATGTGCGCAACCGCTGTGCAGAATGATGCGCTAGAAGCAACACGGCGTCACAGCCAACACCATGTTGCTTCTAGCACGTCATTCTGCACACCGGATGCGCACATTGTTAGCGATTCGTGTTAAAAAGTGCAAAGCACAAAGAGAAGAGAGATTGATGCAAAGTTTATTATACTGTATATGTGCAACAGTTATTGAGCCTTTCTTTTAACAGTTTTAAATTTCAGTTACTGTGCACGTTAAAAAACATTTACAGTCTTCTCTACGCCCGTGTTTTATTCTCACAGACACCCGGTAGCAAGTAACAAAACAACATTAAACTCCGGCAAGAAGTTAAAGTCCTTTTTGCAAATTCATATTCACTTGTATTTACAAATCAAGTATAATAATGGGAACACAGAACGATCTTGGAGAGAGCTTTACTGAGCTGACTGTCATAACCAAACGTGACCAGGGTTTAAAGGCTGAACGAATGACAGCCACAGCGGAGAAAAGAGTTTGTGTTAACTTTAATGTAAGGACTTAAATATTCATATGTAGCTTACATAAAGCCAGCGGTTCTCACCCGGTCGCGCCCCCCAGCTCTGCATATTTTGCGTCTTTTCTTTGTTAACACACCTGATTCAGATAATCAGCTTGTTAGAAGTGAGCTCCGTGCATGAACTGTGTTCCCATTGACATGCTCCCTACTCCCTGAGCAGGGGAAATCTGTGGAAGTTTACCTCACTTCGGAACATTCATTCACGGATTTGTGCTGCGCAACGTCTTCACACACAGACACATTCCTACTCTTTACCGTGTAACTTATATTTAGGCATTGTGATCACTTGATTATCCAGTCGTGCATACAAATATCATAATTTAGTTATACATTCAAAATCTGATCTGTTGTTGAGCTAAAAACTTGTCACTCATGAATCAACATGTCTGTCACATTACGAACACACAGCCATCATAAAAGCTGCGAGGCAATTCAGTCAAAAGTACACAGGCAGTGCTCTGATATAAAGCACTGAAGTTACATGATGAGATTTTACCAAAACTATTTGCTCTGGAAGAAATAATAGATCAATGAGAACAAAGACTGCTCATTAGATTTAGCCAAAACTAATGCTATCTCATGTTTAACCACTATAGAGACATCAGAGCCAACAATAAATTCACAGAGATCTGGGCAAGGTGAGGGGCTCTTGGCGGGTTCATAAGCGCTGAAAAGCCACTGATGCCCTGGAGCTGTTATCTTTGTTATCTTTATTAGCAGACCGCATAATTAAAAAAAAAAAAAAAAGTCTGTTTCTGATTTATGAATATGTTAGCTACCATAAGCTATAAACTTTAGATTACATGAAATTGCGGTCAAAGGTCTATCATAAATGCGAATTTGATAATGTGGTGCATACAGGAAATGCTAGTCCCCATCGTGTTCATGCTACTCGTTTGATGCTTTGAAACTTAAAAGTCTGAAAGAGCAGAGATTACACAAAGCTGTTTCTTTGCAAACATGAATATCATCATAAGACTGTGATTTATTGAAACTGAACAGAGAGACAGAGACACACAGCCAACTGATACCATGCCACTTCCAAATATTTATTTATTATTATTGTATATTTTTTTGAGACTGTTTTATGATTGTCAAAAACTGATGTGTCATTGAATAAAATATTACATGAATTGCCCATGTCAAATCTATATAACAGAAATTTTAGAGTGCATTATAGCACAGCAGGTGTACGCTTCTGAAGCATATTTACCAGCACTGTGTTGTCAAATAAACCAGCAATTGTCTTTTTTAAGTATTTCTCAGAGTATATAAACAAGCACAGACTCATTTCAAGCACTGAGGCAGAAGGTTTTTAAGATCACGAGCAACATAAATTTAGTAAAATGTGTCCAAACCTTTCACAGATACTGTAAGTTTGCAGACATTTAAACTAGACGTTATAATTGATGTGACTTGTTTTCAGAATCAGCTTAAAGAGAGAAAAACATTGCACTTACCATCTGATATTACTAGAATTACAGCCACAAAAATTAACATAAGCAACTTCATGTTCAGTTTAAGTTCTGATCATTTCCCTGCATAGTCAAAGTGAAAATCTGTAAGTGATCTGGTGCGCAAAGACAATACAGTACAGGTTAATATTTAAACCTGTTTTATTTTCTTCCTTATGACTGATAAAGAGATCTGTAGAACAATAATACAGTGTGCATAACATACACCTGCCCATACCATAACCCCACCGCCACCATGGTCCACTCAATCCACAACGCTGACATCAGCAAACCGCTCACCCACATAACGCCATACACGCTGTCTGCCATCTGCCCTGTACAGTGAAAACTGGGATTCATCCATGAAGAGAACCCCCCCTCCAAAGTGCCAGACGCCATCGAATGTGAGCATTTGCCCACTCAAGTCGGTTACTACGACGAACTGCAGTCAGGTCATGACCCCAATGAGGTCGACGAGCATGCAGATGAGCTTCCCTGAGACGCTTTCTGACAGTTTGTGCAGAAATTCTTTGGTTATGCAAACCCAAACTTTGCAGCAGCTGTCCAGGTGGCTGGTCTCAGACAATCTTGGAGTAGAAGGTGCTGGATGTGGAGGTCCTGGGCTGCTATGGTTGGACATGGTCTGCGGTTGTGAGGCCAGTTGGATGTACTGCCAAATTCTCTGAAACGCCTTTGGAGATGGCTTATGGCAGAGAAATTAACATTCAATTCATGGGCAACAGCTCTGGTGGACATTCCTGCAGTCAGCATGCCATTTGCATGCTCCCTCAAAACTTGCGACATCTGTGGCATTGTGCTGTGTGATAAAACTGCATATTTTAGAGTGGCCTTTGATTGGGGCCGGCCTAAGGCACACCTGTGCAATAATCATGCCATCTAATCAGCATCTTGATATGCCACACCTGTCAGGGAAACACACGGATTCAATTTGCAGGTTCAACTCAAATTTATTTAAATCTCAAACACCACTCGGCTTGGGCAAAGATTAGAGGAAGGATAAGGAGAACAGTCAACACGAGCCTACAGCCCCTCCACTAGGCAGAGTAGATAATGAAGACCAGCGCACACAGTCCCAGCATCAGTACCAACACAGCGTCAGAGTAGAGAGAACAGCTCACAGAGTCCAAGCATCAGTACTGACGCAACGTCAGAGCAGAGAGTTCCTTGTAGAGCATGCCAGGTATTCTGGTAATATCAGGGCATGAACTAAGGAACAGAAGTCTGGTGAAACAAGAGGCTGAGAGCAAGCAGAAGAGAAGATAAACTTAAAAGACAAAACTGCATTTGGAGCCTAAGAAAACACGGCAGGACAAGACTAGCCGTAGGTCACACAGTGTAGCATGTTAACACCACAACAGTCAGACACAAGACTACAACACGAGGGGAACTTAAAAAAGAGGAGAGAATTAAAGGAATTAACAAGTCACAGGTGTGACGGCAGCTGAAGTAGTAATTAAGAAAACGATGGGGAGGGAACCACGAAGACAACGAGCACATGGTGAACTGTCAAAACACAACAACAACAACCTGCTGATCAGACCAAAGTCATGACAGTACCTGTGAGGTGGAGGGATTATCTCGGCAAAGGAGAAGTGCTCACTAACACAGATTTAGACAGATTTGTGAAAAATATTTGAGAGAAATAGGCCTTTTGTGTACATAGAAAAAGTCTTAGATCTTTGAGTTCAGCTTATGAAAAATGAATTAATAATAAATTTAAAAAATAAAAAATAATAATACATTTAGAAAATTAAATGACAGTTATAAATGAATGAAAATGTGTTTTTACTTTTACAACACCAAAATCTAATTGTCCCCTTTAAATTTGATACATTCAAAATTTGTCTTAGTTAGGTCAAAAATTGATGAATTAATAAAAGTATGAAATTTATCTCATTACACAAATGAACAAGGTAAGCTTTAAAGGTTTTTTTTTATTAACAATTAGACTAATTTAATCAATGCATGCGTTTTGCATGCTGTTATGATGACGAAATCAGCTCTGTATATTAGACATATTACATACTAGATTTAAGTTGTGCCATTTTAGCCTAGACATCCTTTACAAAAATAAGAAAATGTGTATTAGTAAAACGAAGGACAATATTATTTTATTTAGATCCCCGAAATTGCCCTAAATTGCTTCCACGTACTTTCGGGTTTCCCGTACAGGGATGGGGAATCACAAGGTGACATATTCAGATGCGGGCGTGGCTTCAGCGAGCCCTACTTGTTTTGCATCTGTTCTCCAGTCTTCAGAGGATACATCTCTTGCGTTTCTCCTGTGCTCTGGATCTTCTGTGATCATTTTTTTTTTTTTTTTTTTTTTGGTGATCAACTTTTTATTTTTATTTTTGATTCAGCAAAACAACATCCACTCAAACAAAGTTTCATTTTAAACCTCTTGTAAGGAGTTATGTATGCTCTATGAATGACTTTGAAATGGATAAGACGATGAGCCAAGTTTTTAGAAGTTAAGATTAGATTAGACCACACCCTCTCCCAGTCGACCGATAAGTCAAAATCTGTTAATTCATGATTCCATATATGCTTAGTAGAAAGAGGCTTTGCAGTGTTATCATTAAGTTTACTATATATTAAAGAAACAGATGGCCGACCAGAGGATGATGTGATCCAATCCCGCATAGGATGGGAGGAAATGGGGGATGTCCAGGGAACTCCATAGGCCTTGAGAGCAGAATGTAACTGAAAAAAGACAAAATTATGATGATGCTGGTAAACAAAATTAAGTTCTTAGTTCTTGAAATGAGCAGAGTCCTTGGTTATCATATACAGTAAGTCTCCGCTTGTGTTTATGCCCAATGTAGACCAAGAGGGCTGGAAAAATGACCTATTTCCACATACAAATTTAAAGTTGTGCCATAAGGGTGTGGTGTTAAAAAATTTAAAAGGTCATCCCATCAGGCGATCCACCCTTTTCCAGATCCTAATAGAACTGGCCACAACTGGGCCAATTTTATATTTATCATTTTTATTTCCAGTGCCAGCAAATAAAATATATTGGAGCCTATGTGGTTTAACCTTGTCAGCTTCGATTACTCTCCATGAAGCTTTAGATTGAGGATCAACACAAATATGAGCCTTAAGTGGAAAGGACAAATAATATAACTCAAAATTTGGTACAGCCAATCCTCCTGAAAGTATAGGACACTGCAAAGTGGAAAGTTTTATTCTGGGTTGTTTACCATTCCAGATAAAATGGGAAAGTATGGAATTGATCTCCTTAAAGTAACCTGGAGGAGGGGAAAGCAGCAGCATAGAAAAAAGAAAATTAAGCCATGGTAACAAATTCATTTTGACGGTGGAGATTTTGCCTTGAAGAGAGACTTTGAGATTGTTCCATCTTTGAGTATCAATGAAAGAATATTTAATAGGAATGAATGAGGGGATAGGAGAGTTGACCTTAACATTGTTAATCGGCATTAAAGCAGATTTGGACCAATTTATCTTGTACCCCGATAAACTACTGAAGTGGTCAGATTCATTAATTCTACCTGTTATTGACATATCAAAATGATCTAAATATAAGATATTGTTATTGGCGTACAACAAAATAATATGATTTTGGTCATGAATCTTAATCGGTGGAATGTCAGATTTCCTAATGGCTTGTGCTAGTGGTTCAAGGGATAAACAAAACAATAAAGGGGAAAGTGGATATCCCTGCATCATTCCACACTGTAAAGGGAACGGGGGGAGATAATATAACCAGTTAAGATTGATGCCTCAGGTGAGTGGTAGAGTGTCTTAATCATAGAAATTTAATCTTCACTGAAACCAAAACATTGCAGAACTGCCCACATATAGTTGCACTCTAGCCTGTCAAAGGCTCTTTCTGCGTCAAGTGAAAAAAGAGGCACAAGGATTCGGAAGAGAGTCTGCAAAATCAAGTACATGAAACATATTATTGGATGCGTGACGCCCCTTAATAAAACCAGATTGGTTAAGCTATGAATTACTTTCTCCATGCGAGGCATAAACTTTTAGATCGCATGAGCGGTACTGGTCTGTAGTTAGAGCAATCTAACGGATCTTTACCCTTTTTAAGAAGCAATGATATCAAAGATGTTTTTTGGTCTCTATGAAAGCTATGTAGTCATCGTGAATGGCTGTTTCATGAGAACACAGTTCAGGCATCTGAGATCAAAGATGGGCCGCAGACCCCCATCCTTTTTGGGAACGAGGAAGTAATGGCTGTAGAAGCCTGGTTCGCTCTGAGCTGGAGAAACCATTTATACAGCTTCTTTTGCCAGCGGATTCCTCAACTTGGAGCGCAGGACATGTGCGTTTTTGCTCTGAACTGAGGTGGGGACCACTCCACTGAAGCCTTAGCGGTTTTTGCGGATAATTAATTTAATATGAGGATGGGACATTGGTGTAGTATCATTTGAAATGGGCATAGTCAATTTTGAAGGATGAAGTTTTTGTGATGAAGTTTATCGTGTGTGTTTACTTTGAGTGACTGGCCGCTGCACAGGGACAAAGCACTCATACGTGGATGAGGAATTTTGCTATCTTTTTGAAAATGTTTGTGTTTTATTTTGCCCGCTATAACAGCGGATGGTTGCTCAGGTGCTTGAACGGGCCCTGAGATCACAACAAACACATCGTCTACTGCACCTGTAACCAAACAGGGTGAATGGAGACATAAGAGGGGAAGCTTGGAGGGTGGTCCGGCTGTAGCGAGATTTAGTCCCCTCCTCTTACTGTCTCGCAATTCAGGACAACGCTTGTGGTGCCAGGTCAAATGCTAGTTTGGGTCAGGGTCCCTGGGGCTTCAGAAATGGGTAGTGTTTGACCGAGGCGAGCGCCTGTCGGGCTCATGCTGCTTACTGGCTGTTTCGGCAAAGAAAGAGAAAACTTCCTGCTCTGCCGAACAAAAGGGAGACTTCTGGGGCCTACCTAAAGCAGCAGCTGCAGAACTGGAGAGCATTTTGGCAGGAAGTGTTAATGCACAGCCTGGGACCACTCTTATGTGTGCCTGGGCTTACTCAGCAAAGCCCTCGACTGCTGGTCCAAACAGGCCGGTGGGGGAGGCCGGGGCGTCAAAGAAGGGGACCTTATCTGTGTCCTTGATCTCCATCAGAGTTACCCACAAGTGGTGCTAGAGCACCACCAGGCTGGCCATGGATCTCCCAATGCGCCCTGAGTCAGAGCCCGCAGTGGCATCTGACAGCCAGGTTCGTTGTTCCAGCGAGGGCTGAAGTCATCCTACATGGCTTAGACAGATGGGCAGCCTTTTTCCCCCTAGCCAATCACAGTGGGTGGGCAGAGATGCACAGCCACTGATTGATCCGCATCGAGTGCTTCTTGTGCCCCTTTTCTTCAGGTGTGGTCAATCGGGCGGAGGGCAGATGAAATGTAAATGCCGGAGACGTGCTGAGTGGGGAGGCGCCTGCAGTCTGGTGAGCCTGGCTGCGGGACCCTCTGGGAAAGGCGGGAGAGATTCACTTGATCGGGCCTCGGGAGCAAGCCCTGGCTGGAACCACTCATCCAGGCGGTTGCGGGAGGGTTCCTCTATGGAAGATCCACCACCTCAATCCCAGAAGCATAGCAGCTTTCGAGGGGGCATAATAATGGTGTGTGGCGTGACATACAATGAGAGTATGGTGACCTTATACTCAGAATTCCAGGCTCTGCATTTAACGTCATCCAAAGTGCACACACACACAGCAGTGAACACACACACACACACACACACAAACACACCATGAACACACACCCGGAGCAGTGAGCAGCCATGCATTTGTATCCCATCGGGCTACCACCAGGGGAGCAGTTGGGGGTTGGGTGCCTTGCTCAAGGGCACCTCAGTCGTGGTATTGCCAGCCGGAGACTTGAACCCCCAACCTTAGGGTTAGGAGTCAAACTCTCTAACCCTTAGGCCATGACTTCCCCCCATTTGGCATCCATCCTGGGCTTGGTGTCGCTGAGCTCAGATGACAGAAAGGGGATGGGGTTGGTAGCCGAGCCCGACAGCTCCTCTGCATCCGAGGCTGCTAATGACATACTATCATCGAGCAGCTCGTCGTCACTCCCACTGAACGATACCAGGTTGCTCGTTCCGGCAAAGGGACGCTGGTCAGGCTGGGTGAAAAGCACAGGGGAATCCTCTCTGTGCGGGAGAGAGCGAGGCCCGTAGGAACTGAGCCAATGTGCTCGCATCCAAACACTGAAGTCCTCTCTCCCGCTGTTTTTTCCTCACAGGCTCCTGGGAAGAAGAAAATGGGATTGCGCAAGGGGTGGAGTCGCTTTCTGAAAAAAAACGCAGAGTGGCGAGAGACATGTTCTTGCAATGAGACCAGTCCATCTCCATGAGGGCGGATTTCACATGGGATTTCCCCAAGCAGGAAACACACTCACTGTGGTCACCATCAGTGTGCAGGTGAGACCTGCACGTGCTGCAGTAATGGCGTGGAATTTGCAACGATGCCATTTTTCCTCAGGAAATAAGCTCTTTAAGTGCTTGCTGGATGGCGGCAGGGGAAACTGGATAATATTCCTGCCATTATGGCAGGCTCCGTGGCCATAGGCTCGAGCAGCACCACTGCCGAGCCATTGGTTCATTTTTTTCATTTAGTTACACTGCGTTATTAAAAAAAGGCTTCAGTTCAGGAGAATTTTTTTTTTTTACCATAGCATCCTACTGGGGATCTAGAAAAGTAGCATGCAAAGGCCTAATAGTGGAGACCATCTAAAAATATAGTAAAAAGTATTGTGATGATGCAGGTCACTGAATCTCAAATCAATGCAGCTTAATAAATGACACTAACCTGACAAGACATCAAATACCAGTGACTTCAGCCGTGAAATCAGAGCAGACAGAGAAAGTGCTACGTTAAAGTGGAGCTTAAGAATCCCACTAGTCTCTAATGAAATTTAAAGCGTGGCTATTCTGTTTTTTTCCCTAGGCTTAATTGAAAGCTGCTATGGGAGTTGCAGCCCAGCGTGTTGAAATTGTGTCCCATCTCCAAAATATGCTTCAGCAGACTGGCTTGGCCCCAGGGTGTTGTGATTTGCTGAACCACCTATAGTGCTTGTGCAGAAACGTAACGGCCCTCACCGCAGTGGCGTGTGCTCCAGTTGAATTGACCACAAGGTGGGATTCCCGATCCCCGGACGCCGTCGCTGCTCCAAAATTCATATATCGACAGTGCATTGCTTCATAAGGCTATCAAGGCTTCGGCGGAAATAAATTCACTTAAAAAATTTCAGAATTCCGTAAATGTTGGGACTTTTTTAAAATTTGAGCCAAGAAAGTAGAAAACTAAAAAGAAATTTCCGAGATCACATGAGCCAATATTTTATTCACAATAGAACATGCATAGCATAACAAATGTTTAAAATGAGAAATTTTAAAATTTTATGCAGAAAAGGTAAGCTCTACTAAAATTTGATGGCCCTCATACAGGTCTCAAAAAATAGTTGTGGACGGGGACATGCTTATATGGTGGCATCTCTCTTCTTTCAAAAAAAAAAAAAAAAACAAAACAGTTTGAAGACTTTTGGGCATTGAGGTTATGAGTTTCTGAAGTTTTGGTGTTGGAATTTGGTCCCATTCTTGCCTGATATTGGTTTCCAGCTGCTGAAGAGTTTGTGGTCGTCTTTGATGTATTTTTTGTTAAATAATGCACCAAATGCTCTCTATTGGTGAAAGATCTGGACTGCAGGCAGGCCAATTCAGCACCCGGACTCTTCTACTACAAAGCCATGCTGTTGTAATAGCTGTAGTATGTGGTTTTGCATTGTCCTGCTGGTATACACTTCCCTGAAATAGACGTTGTCTGAAGGAAGCATATGTTGCTCTAAAACCTTTATATACCTTTCGGCATTCATAATGCCTTCCAAAACATGCAAGCTGCCCAAACCGTATGCACTTATGCACCCCCATTTCATCAGAGATGCCGGGTTTCTTTCAGCTTGTACCGCTGATAACACGCTGGAAGGTCTCCCTCCTCTTTAGCCCGGAGGACATGGGTTTACCGACAGTGTTTTCTGGAAGTATTCCTGGGCCCATTTGGTAATGTCAATGAAAGAATCATGCCGACCCGTTAATTTTAGCTGTTTCCTGCTACCCGTGTTGCTGTTTCAGGATCGTAAGCTCCGTGTAGCTTTGTTTTTCTGGTAAAAGGAAGCCATAAGAAGGAAAAAATGTTGTTACTTGAACTAAATGATAAAATATTCCAAAATAATAATTTTTGGCTATTTGGCAGATTTGTATTTCTCATTTGCAATATTTCACATTTTAATTTGAGCAACTTGATAAGCTAAAAACTGAAATAAAAATGAATAAAAACAACAGATCATCTAGACAAAAATATGAAAATTAAAACTTAGTAGTATCTCAATGACACAAAAATTTAAAGATGCAAATATGTCAGACTAGAAAAACTCTAACAAGGGTGTGTGTGAAAGATCTTCTTCCTTTACATTTATCAGTCCTGCTGGAGTTACACAAGCATTTGTTTTCCTCAGTGTGAGAAACTGATGAAATATTGGTTAAGATGTTACACAAACCTACTACTAATCCTAACATTTTATTTTTCATAAAGCAACAGAGTGGGACATTTAGAAACAGTAATGGCCCGAGATCTGCGCCTTCTATACCTGCAGTAGCAGAGGACACAATATAGCGGCTGAAGAAGGGAGGAAGCTGTGGCATGCAGCCTTAAAACAAAAGCGCAGAAACAAAGGGAAGCCTTTACATGGAGTGCAGCTGCTTATTCCAGTGCTCTCCTTCCTGAATCACTGCGGCACACAGGGCGTAGCAAATACCGCCTGGTCTGTCCACCCACACCAGCCTCTGTAAGATTATAACACAAAATAAAACGCTGTGTTTGGGTAAAGTATTTCGCAGTAAAAACGACACATGACGAGTGCAGGAAGGAATTAAGAAAAAAAAAGCGAGGGGGTGGATATGAAAGACCCCAATTCTCTTCAGTGCTATAATAGTGAAATGAACACACATAAATGTGTTAAGATTATCTCTTGCATCTTGTATGGACTGCATGTATTTAATCTGAAGCTTATTATGGGGCGAGTCATTGCTATACAAAGCAGCGCCTGGCTTTTCTCTGAACACTGGCCCAGTGTTTGGCCAATAGGCCTGGCCCGCCTCTCATTGGGCATTCATAGCATGCAGCATTTGCACAATGTATCTCTCAAGAGACTGCTGAATAGGGGGCCTTAATACTCATGTAAACAACTGCAAACCAATTGCCA
The DNA here is from genome assembly GCF_018340385.1 of Cyprinus carpio. Taxonomy (NCBI): domain Eukaryota; kingdom Metazoa; phylum Chordata; class Actinopteri; order Cypriniformes; family Cyprinidae; genus Cyprinus; species Cyprinus carpio. The sequence continues at coordinate 7,136,626 of NC_056599.1, forward strand.
ATGAATCAGCACACACATAATGAGGAGGTGCACAAAAGGCCCATAAATGCATTTTTGCACCAAAGCCTGCTTTAAACTCTGATTCTTCAGCTATGGTCTCGGCCAAGCACAAAATCATAATTACGGCTAGAAAGAGGCGCGGTTGTTTTATTTTGCTTTATTATATTTTGGCCGAGGAGTTTTGGGTCGAAGCAGGGTCTTTTAATGTACCCATCGGCTCAGTGACAGAATGACAGCAGTAAGTGGCCGGAGACGAGAGAAGCTGAGAAAAAGATGAGAAGGGCAGAGGTGCTTACATATAGTGTTCTACTGGTGCTTTCAGTGCAGGGAGTACTTGTAGAGAGGCAATAAAGCGCAAGAAGTGACTGGCAGAAAGAAGGAATTCTTCAACACAGCACAAAAAAAAAAAAAAAAAAAAAAAGTGCCTAAAATTTTTTTTACCTGAAAGCAAAGCAAATGCACCAATGCTAACCTTCATCTTTGCTGGGCTTTAAAACAGCCTCGAACCCTCCACAAGCGATGCAGAGTCTCCGTCAGGGTTCTCTCAGGGCTTCTTAGGTTCTGGGTTGATCAAAAGCATCTCGCTAGAGACAGCTTATGTTTGCTAATGAGGCCATTCATTGGGCAGACTGTGGCGTCCATCAGAGAGCTCTATCAGAGTCACGATCATTATACCCTTCCTCTGCAAATGTGTGACTAGCTGAGAGAGAGGCTGAGGGGGCCGGGGCAAAGAGTGGGCATAGGGCTGGGCAGAAGAGAGAAAGTAGAAAAAGAGGGAAAAGGGCGCCCAGAGACAGGGAGGAGACTTTTAGGTCCTTGTGTCAAGCGTGATGCTTGAAAAAGCATGTGAAATCAGAGCGGTGCTTCTCGAGGTTTGCCATCCATTACCTGCCCTAATGGATTAGGTAGGAGAAGCGATGCTGGGAGGGCTGCGTGTCTTAGCTGATTGTGTGAACTTGTGTTGATGTGAAAACCTAAACATTGCACCCTCAAGATCCTTTTTCATCATTCAAAGTCTGATTTACGAAGCAATCAAATAATGCCCGGTAGAGAATGCTCTGAATGAAAATACAGCTTGACTGATGCCTCCCACATGAACTTGTGTTAATAGTGCTAACAGTGTTTCCAGGACAAACACTTACTGGTTTTTATTAAAGAAGAGGACAAATGGAAAAAAAAAAAATCTTATATATATATAATATATATATATATATATATATATATATATATATTATTTTTTTTCAAAAAATACTACAACCTATTTTGCATTAAGGAGTCAGGGGTGCATAGACTTCTCAATTTGTTGATGTCTTTGGATAGAAATAAATAATTTAAAAAAAGAAGAGAAAGGGTGTGTTATTATTACACATTTTATACTACAATATTAAAAATGCATTATATGCATTTATACAATTTTGTAATGTATTTAGAAATAGCATGTATTTGTCTGATAAAATACAGAGAATATTTACTGAATAACAGTCATGTGAGGTGGAGCTATTGTGGGTGCTGGTGGAAATTGAGCGGGTATAAGTCGTCGGGTCCAGGAGGCGAGAGGAAGTACACTTTAATGGTTTCAGACTTGTAGAGGATTTACGGTTCTTGAATTTGGTTGAGTGAACGGTTGTAGTACAGGCAGCAGAGAGTATGCCAGAGCTGTACAGAGTAGCTTGGAGTGTAACTTAATATGAGTGGTTCTAAACAGGCAGAAATAACAATAACCAATTAGTAATGACCTATAAACTCACTCTGTTACTTATACATGTGTTATGTAAACATAATAGCAACACATGAAAGTAGCAAATTAGTAATATAATGATCGATTCAGACATGTACAGACTAGATTAGCACTTGTGAAAATGGCATCAAATTATCTGCCACATGGGCTCGGAAGAAGAAGAGCGGATAAATGTAAGCTTAAATACCACAAACAATCTCACTTATTCAGTAAATAATAATATACACATACTCAAAGTGACTTTTCAGTTTACAATATATTATACACCAATATTGCTATTTAACTGTATCTCATATGCATTACTAGCGCCCGTATGTGGATGATGCTGTCATAATCGTGTGGCTTTATACGATTAGAATTAGCAACTAGCGATATACAAACTTATGCCTTCAAATACAGCAATTTAAAGAGAATGAATAGCATAAGCAATCACTCCTTGTATATGAGCATACTCAGTAGAAAACAACAACGGCATGAACAACGAAGAATGTCTGAACTCGTCTTGTTAATACTGTTAAAGGATGGATTAAAGGGAAATACCCAAAGTCATCAAGCGCCAATAGCTCTTAAAAGTCACAAAGGGCACTAATGCCTCTTTACATAGCCAGTCTTTCTACAGCCGCCCCCACATTTGCTGGTGGAAATGTGTAATTTAGATAAGGCACGAAGGTAAGGGATAGTACTACAGAGTACTCAATCTGGCAAAGCTGGGAGGCTGATGAGCCGGGTGATGGGACGAAGATAGGTCTTATTCTTGACTTCCACTTCTGCAGTCCGGGTTCGCCCATCTTCTCCAGGAAACACTTTTGTTACTTGTCCAACTGGCCATAGAGCTCGGGGTAGTTGATGATCAACAATCATGACAACTGTGCCTGGCTGTAGATTTTCTGCCTCTCTGTGCCACTTCTGTCGGACTTGCAGGTCTGGGAGATAGTTACGGAGGAAACGTCTCCAGAATTGGTCTGCCAGAAGCTGACTGTGTCTCCATCTCCGTTTGCTTAGCAACTCTGATTCAGGATATACCACTTGTGGCAAGGATGAGTCAGGCCGCCCCATGAGCAACATGTTGGGAGTAATTGGGTCAACGTCAGCTATGTCTGAGGACGTATATCCGATTGGCTTTGAATTGAGAATGCCTTCAATCTCAACAAGCACAGTACGCAGTACTTCCTCTATCACAATTTGATCCCCTATAGTAGAACAAAGAGCTGATTTCAGGGATCTTATTTCTCTTTCCCAACAGCCGCCAAAGTGTGAAGCTCCTGGTGGGTTGAACTTAAAACTAATCTGGTGGCTGGCTAATTTTTCATGGAGGGAAGGATGGAGCACAGCAAAATCTTCTTGTAGTGTTCTCTCGCCACCTCTGAAGTTTGTACCTTGGTCAGAGATGATCTCAAATGGCTTGCCCCTGCGGGAGATGAATCTTCGGAGGGCCATTAAGAATGAATCTGTGTCCATCTGATAGAGCAGGTCCAGGTATACAGCTCTCGTTGTCAGACACTTAAATATGATACCCCATCGTTTCTCATGTCTGCGCCCAATCTTGATGAGGTAAGGGCCAAAACAATCCACTCCAGTGGAGTAGAAGGCTGGTTGATGTAAGCGCAATCTTGAAAGAGGCAAGTCGGCCATCCTGGGAATGCTGGGTTGGCCTCTCCACTGTTTACAGCCTAAGCACGTTCTCTGGTAATGCCGAATAGCTTCTCGGCCTCTCAGTATCCAGTACTTACGACGTATTTCAGCAAACACCCTCTCTGCTCCCGGATGGTGTAAATTTCATAGAAGTCTGGATGATGAGTCTGCTTAGGTGATGCTTAAATTAGAGGACTATAAAGGTGTATGGCCGGATTCGCGATCTAGCTGCTCTGTTCCGTCTGGGGCGGCCACCAACTCTGATAGAGGTGGGTACTGCTGTCCTACTCTGGGGCAAGACCACAAGAGGCGGGGACTGTTTAATCGGTAAGGAGTTTTTCCGACTTAAGATGGTCCAGCCACTGGGAAAAAACACTATGCGATTTGTGCTTGATGAAGGAGGGCTAGTTAGAAGCTTCTCTCTATCATTTACTCGGCTGTTAGCACCTCCATGAGAGGTAGCGCCCATGCCGAGCTCTAGCTGTAGCTGCAAGTAGGTTTCCTTATAACGATACAAACTGATTTGCAATCAGGGCAATGCTGAGAGTGGGGGACAGGAAATGTAAGGTCCACAGAATGTGACCTGTTTCAGCTCTGCATCCGCAGTAGGTAGCGTAGGAGAGAGGACTCTGAGGCCCACTGATCTGCAGGCAGGAGAAAGGAATGATGGGCCTTGACTCCATGCAGCTTGTCTTGGCTGGCTGGGCCAAGGTCTTTGCCCCTAGTGAAGTAAGTAAACGGGACTAGACTTGGAATTCAACATAAAGCACAATCCTTGGGGTTGGGAGTTGGCTCCTGTATCTCTGCTGATACTCGTTCCGTAGAAGGACTTTTAATATCAGAGGCACTGATCCAGCTTGAATCCATGCCACGCACAGTGGTGGAATCCGAACCAGAGTGTGACCTGACGTATAAGAGCACTGCGACAAATCTTCAGTTAATTTGGCTAGTTGTGCTCCTGTCATAGCGGCACACAACTTCAAGACGAGGTATGGACGGTTGTTTCTTTGGGAGGCAACTCTGGAGCGCGGCAGTCAAAGAAAGCTAGCTCTCCATGTCTCCTTGAGGACTGAGTGTATGGATGTAGGCTACTGAGCAATAAGCTCGCTCTGAAGCGTACAGAACATGTGTAGGGTTCTGATACTTGGGGGTTATACAACTTTAAAGTAAATAACATCTGGGGAGTGAAATGTGCTTAATGTTGGTAACTATCCCAATGTTCGCAAGGCTTGGAGCAGTTTGGCTGGAAGTGAGGGTCATCCCATTCCCTCTTCTTGCCTTATACGATGGCTGGACTAGGACTTTAGCTTCTAAGTGGTGTAATAGAAGTATAACACCCCTAGGGGCATCTATACTGACTAGCCAGAACCTTGTAAATATGATGCAGAGTAGAGGACGCTTAGAGACGGTGATGAGGACGATTCTTTTAACAGCCAACTGGTCGGTGTAACCGAGGTTACAGTGCCAAAAAATGCTCAGGAGTAATCTCAGTGGGGATGTTGTTCTTCCTGGTTGCTCTGCGGTCAACCACAGGTTGCGCCGGCAGCTCGATGAGTCAGGAGTCCAGTACTTGAGGGGGCATTGCTGGCCACTGTGTAAGATCAAATCCTCATGGCTGGGAGGTCTGTAACTTAGATGCCGTGCCTGGCTTCTTCTTGGGTATGGGAAACTCTGGAGGAAGTTGTCTATGAGAAGTACTTCTATACTTTCGGACATCTTAGCCTGGCTGGTAATGACTGAACCGATGACGTGCTTTGGAGACCGCAAAGAGTCTGGCGCGCTGGGGCTATGTGCCCCAGCGGAAGAACTTGCCACTCGGCCAGGACTGATCTGTTGGTCCTCGGATGCCAGTGCGGTCTTTGGTAGCAAGTCGCGCCTGATGGGACATTACCCCTCCGGAATATGCCTCCAGAGCCAGCGGTGTTCGGGCCTCAGGAGGACAGACGTCAGAGAAGGACCCAGTGTGGGACCAGGAAGAAGCAACTGGTTGAGATTTTTTTCCCTCCCATGTTGAAATGAACAGTTGAAGACTCTGTTCTTGCCCGTTATAATAATATGGTAGAGATATACGCGACTCCTTGGCTTCCCCTCCACTTGTTGGCATGTATCTCACTTGTGCGTATCCTGCCTCAACTAACTATGTCGGCTGGTAGGCTTGCTGTGCTGGATCTCTCTGACTAATGGCTAATTCTCTAGGACGAGCCCAGGTGGGTATCTGGGAAGCTCGCGGGAGGCATATCTCACCTCTTAATAAGGGTGTTGCAGCATATCGGCTACTCCGCATCTACTGAAACTCTAGTAGTCTTGGACTCGAGGCAGTGCAGGGGAGCATCTTGATCCTTGGTGATAGTAAGGTCTCTCACTTTTCTTGGTCTGCAGACACGTCTAGTTGCCACAATTTCTCTTATGCAGGTTGGTATATGAAACAGTAAGCAGTAAAAAAAGAGAGACACTGCTGAAAAGCAGGAAGGCAATGCTTGACGATCTCTTAGGTGGGGACCTTACGGGTCCAGCTCGTCGATCGTCGCGGACCCGTTAAGGTGGGTTCGACGGGCGCTGCACTCTACTACAGGTGTGGGGTGGTAATCAATGGCCCTATAAGGAGGAGTGGTTGGGCCAGTTCAGCAGGTGGCAACTGGGCCTTGTAGGTGGCTATACTTGCGTTGCAACTCTATCTACTGGATATGCTTATGCTCTAATCCCAATGACTCCGGAAGCTTTACCTGGCATGTCACTGCCGTCTGTCTCTGTACCGAGGAAAATACTCGTGGCCTTCATTGGCTGTCTTGTGTCTCTCTGGTGTCCCCTCTTGTGTATAGGTATTGGCCTACTCATTGAAGGATAGAACCTGGTACTGTCTTCTTGAACTTGCAGCTCGAATTCTAACCATGCTGAGAGATCGAGCAAGGTAGGGATGGGAACTTGTTGGGGATGGACAGACTGTCTAAAACTAGTCTGCAGATCATGTGGAAGCTTACACAACAGTCTTGATACATGGGAACCGCACTCTAATTCCATGTAGCCTTTATTCCCCAGCTGCTGAAGCATACTAACTAAAGAGCTAACTTTCAGTGCAAACATTCGGAAGGCTCTCACGTCCCCTTGGCTGATGTTCGGACCGTCCATAAGCTCAGCTATTCTCTGAAGGGCCAACTGGTGAGGCTGTCCGTACTGTTGGTTAAGTGCCTCCATAGTATCTGAGAAGGGGTATAATGAGTTGCAATAGGAGTCTGCAATCAACAGGGCTTCCTCCAACTTCAGGTGATCAATGAGAATCTGGTATTTAAATCTCTCTGTAGCGTCTGCTGGAAGAATGTTCTCCAAAGCGAGGCGCAGGCGGGAAAACTCTCTCGGATCTGGCTTCACAAAGTTCGGGATGGTTGGAGCTGGTCCCCTATATGTATTCTCTTGACTGGGAGGAACACGTAACTGGGTCGAGCTATAGCCACTTCTACGGTCATCAGTTCTCTCATAAGATCTATGGGGGAAGAACTGGTGCTGTGAGGGTCGTGTATGAGTTGGTGGTGATATCATCTCCAGCTGCCGAAGCCTCTGTTCTAAGTCATGCAGGCGATCTTGTCTGAGTGAATCTGCTGCACTCTCAATCGGTCTCGGAGGTAGCTTGGATCTAGGCAGAGGGATGGGCTTGGCATCTGTAGTGACAGGCGGAATATTGGCGCGGGGTTGAGGAACAGGGGAAGATGTACTCTGTAGATAATGACTGGGCCGATCACTCACTGCAAGTAGGCTCAACTGAGTTTCCAGGGCCTCATTCT
>NC_056599.1:7144422-7155700 GCF_018340385.1 Cyprinus carpio
GACAGACAAATAACTAAGACAATAAAGTTACTTTTTAATTGCTTTTTTTATACATTTACCATCACTCCATCAATTACATTTCTCTCAAGTTTGGGGGTATTATCTTTTGTATATTTTAATATAAAATGGCAACATTTGATGTAAAACATGTATTCCTTATCTTTTTATTATGTAAATAACATGTAAAATATGCCTTGTGCTATTTAGCATGTGCTATTTAACTAATGCACTTTTAAAAACTCTTTGGATCTACACAAATCATGCAAATAATTTTTTTAATCAAAATGACTATTTTTACTTAAAGGTGATAAGTTTGCATCCCCTGAATATTCAGTTGTTAATGTCCTTTTGTTATATTTGCATACAGTACATCTATAGTACATTCGAGACACTTTGTATATTATTGTAACAAAATTGAGCACCTGTGACAGTGGAATTTGTATTTGTAGAGAATATTTCAATAAAGTCATCAAGAAAATGTTTTTGGAGTTGCAAGCTTGTATTTTGTTTCTTTCTCTCTAACAAACACAACAAAACCTTCTCAAAAATCTTCATTGCAGGTGCATAAATCCTATTCTAAAAATCACAAATTAAGAAATTCACAGGCTCAGTTATACCAGATTTATGCAGGGCTGTATTTCATTTTGGTCATTTTATTGAATTATTTTTTCCTGAAATGTGTGTTTATTAGAGCTGGACATATTTACAGACTTTATGAGAATAGTAGTATTTGTAGATAAGATCATGGTAGAATGACTTGCCTTTCTCAGTTCGAGCATCTGAGTCTTCAGCCATTTTACAAAAACATTAAAGACACCTCTTTTTCCATCAGCACCTGATCAATTAATACTAGCACTTACCTTTTCTATTCAGTTCAATCCTATTTTATTCAGTTTGCTCTTATTTGTAAAAAAAATAAAAAAAATAATAATTATTTATATAAATAACTTTTATATAAATAAATTACTTTTGTGTACTGTGGTAGATTTAAGACTGCACGGTGGTCCCAAAAAATTGCTGGAAAATTGCCAAAGTTCTTTCTGTGTGAATGCAAACACATCCCGGGATTGATTAATGATTATATGGTGGTCCCAAAACCTAGGAACATTGCTGGGGTTCAGTCCCAGAACAGCTCTGTGTGAACAAAAGCCAGAACCAATGGTGTGTCGTAGTGATGACGCACGTTATCATGCGACTCTTTTACCGGGTGTTTTGACGGCAGATCAACATTCGTGACGAAAAAATATGTGCAAACTGTAATGAAGCAGAGATCAGTTAGTTCCTCACTATCCGTGCTGAAGCTGAGATCGTTCGCCAGCTTAAGTGAAACAAAACACGTCACATCGTAATGTCATGTGTCTTTACGGGATCTTTATGGGTTGCTTGTGTGTGACACACAGATTCCAGAAAATCACTGGCAGTGTGAATGAACCACAATCAAATGATCCTGGAACACATTATCCGTGTATTTTCCGGAATTTCTGTGTGGAAGATGCTTTATACATAAACAACAATGTCCCTAGTAGCTGATCAGCTGCCATGTTTATAAAGCATTGAAAACACTTCTGCTTTGCTTCTTCTCCTTCTTCCCGTTTATTGGCGGCCTAGCATTTTCAACTCGTACATTACACATCACATCCTGATGTCACGTGTCATTACTGGACCTTTACGGGTTGTGTGTGAACACAATCACTGGCAGTGTGAATGAACCAAAACCTAACAATCCGGGAACAATTGCCGGGACACATTACCCGTGTTTTATCCGGAATCTCAGTGTGAAAGAGGCTAAACTGAGCACTTTTATACTGTTGTTCTCTTATTTGTAGAATAGGATTTGTGCACCTCAGAATTCGAAATGGTGTAACTGTTGTGTTGTGTTTGCTGGAGAGAATTAGTAAAAAATGTAAAATAAAAATAAAAATATTGCTAGTACTAAAAAAAATTATCTGTGACTTTAAATTTACCAATATGCATGTGTGACTATTCATTACAACTATTCCACTGTCACAGGTGCTCAGGTTTGCTATAATAATACCTTCACAGAACATGGTAGTAAGTCAGTTATCCATGCAAAAGCAGAGAGGGTCAGTGTGGTTGTACTGTAGGTACAGCTGTCCAGACCAACATCTGATGTTCTGATCATCTTCAACTGTCATCCCAGAAAACCTGCAATAAAAACAGTACAGTTCAAAATCCATCATACATTACCAATATAACAAGGCTGCATAATCCTGTTCCTGGTGATTTACCTACCATCAGAATTCAGATCTGACCCTGATCCAACACACCCATCCGTAACTGTCAACTGCTTTCACTGATGTGCTGTGAAGTAGATTTGCTGATAAGATCCTTCCTGAAAGTACATCGATAACACAGTAAAAATTTATTTTCGTAGAGGATCGTTTAATAAAGGCACAATATTACTTTTTTAATGATCTCATTAATAATGTCGTTAAATAAAATTAGCATTGCTAACAGACGAGTGCTTATGAGAAAGGCATGCAACAGCTTTTTAGGTTCATTTATAGCCATTTACATTTGTAACATAAATACATACCGAGTCCCAAAGTGCTCTTTAGTAAACATGCAAAAAGATGTCCAAACTGATTGATGTTTTACAGGGCTCCAGACTAACTATTTTTACAAGGAGCACTAGAGCCCCTGACTGAAAATTTTTAGGAGTACAAGCAGAACATTTAGGGGCACACCTTAAATCAGCCTGCAATCGTTCACATATTTCCCCCATTTTAACTGTATTACTGTGTACACTGGATTTATTTTTATTTTATTTATTTTTTTGCCATATGTCTAGACATTTTGTAACACCTTTACTTAGTGATTATTTTGACTTATGTCTGTTCTAGAGACATGTTACAACTTTTTGATAAAGCTCTAATTGGTTTTCTTTTGGAAATATGTTTCAAATTCATACTGAATGCATTTATGGCTGTAAAGCATGTCTGTGTGTGTCAAAATCGTGATTAAAATCGAAATTGCAAAATTGATCAAAGAAATTTGATTCGATTTTGTCCGTATTGCACAGCCCTACTTTAAATTTCAAGCTCAAGTCAATTCACCAGCTTTTTTCTTTGTTTAGTTTCACATTCAACTAGGGCTGGACAATAATTCAATATCAATACGTATCGCGATATAATTGTTTTCAATAACAGTGATATGATTTGTAAACACATTTCCAATATTTCGATATACATTACCAGTGTTTTCCATACATTGATTTATTTGTGGTGTTTTTCCTTTTTCATTGAATAAACATGAGCACTGCACGTTTCAAAATCAAAACACATTGCAGGTGTTTTATATGAATGTATCTCTGAAGGGAAGGGACTGTCTTCAGAAAAGTTTCTTTGGCGTTTTCATTTTATCTGACAAAGAAGCGTTCATGAGCAGAGCTGCTTTGATTACAGCCATTACTGGTGACAACGGGTGCCTGTTGCACTGTTGTATTGAGTCACGTTTATCATACAACACTGATAAAAGCATAACCCCACTTTATTAGAATTTAAATAGTATATGATTATGTTGACCTTTATTCTTGAAATGATGGCACTGTATTAAGCAGTATATAAAAAGTGTTTCTGTTGATCATGAAAACGTTTCTGAACCGTCTGTGTATTTGACAAATATTGCATTTAATTAACTTCATGTGATAAAGTATGCAAACACCGCGTGAGTGTCACTAACGGGAGTAGAAAGTGTCCGGCTTGACGGCTCCGTTTTCAACTCTGCCCCCGAATGCAAGCGGCTACTCTCGTTGATCGCCGTCTGTAGCCGTGCTTCAAGTCGAACGCACCTAACGCTAGTTCTGCCACTCTCACAGCGCCTCCTGCTGGCAGACAATCAGTTTGCATTTTCAATAAGCCTGTCTCCAGCAACATGTTTTTGTTGTTGCTCTTTTTTTTCTTCTGCTGCAACTCAGAGCACTTTTCTTACTCTTTATACTGCTAAAGCACATTTGTTTTAATCTATGAGAATCATCAGCTTCCACTATCAGTCAAAAGTTTTTGAATAGTAAGATTTTTTTAAAGGATTCTCTTCTGCTGACCAAGCCTGCATTTATTTCATCCAAAGTACAGCAAAAACAAAATTTAGTATATTATTTAAATATTTTTAAGATTTAAAATAGCTGCTTTCTATTTTAATATATTTTAAAATGTAATTTATTCCTGTGTACGGTTTCTTTTAAGAAATTATAGAAATTAATACTTTTATTTAGCAAGGATGCTTTAAATTGATCAAAAGTGATGATAAAGACATTTATAATGTTACAAAAGATTTCTATTTCAGATAAATGCTGTTCTTCTGAACTCTCTATTCATCAAATAATCTGAAAAAAAAATGTACTCAGCTGTTTTCAACAACAAATTATTTTTGAGCAGTAAAACAGATATTAGAATGATTTCTGAAGGATCATGTGACTGGAGTTATGATGCTAAAAATATATATAGCTTTGAAATCACAGGAAAAAATTGATTTTTTTTTTTAAATCAAATAGAAAACATTTTAAATAGTAAAAATATTTTAAAATGTTATTGTTTTTGCTGTATTTTTGGATCAAATAAATGCAGGCTTGCTGAGCAGATGAGAATTCTTTAAAAAACATTAAAAATCTTACTGTTCAAAAACTTTTGACTGGTATTGTATGTAAGCCTATAGTTTGAGGTTAAAGATATTAATATTAAATAGGTGTGTCCGAGATGATTATTTGACAGTGATTTCACATTTCTTATTAGCATGAAGGCTAAATACAAATAAAAGGTGAACATAAATTTATTTGTGCTTTTTTTTCCCTCTAAAATATTATATGGTTTTATATAAGGTGTCATAAACTTCACAAATTCATTTTTCATAAGTTTGTATGCACAAACATATGTTGTGGGCGTTCCTTGCAGTTTTTACGAAGCTTTTTTTAGTATTCACATCAATATCGGAATTATATCGTATCGACGGAAATTAAAGGTATACTCCATCCCAAAATGAAAATTTTGTCATTATTCACTAACTGTGCGTTCACACCGCCGGCATCAAGAGCGTCAAAAATCGCTCTGGCCGCCCTGCTCACAACGCTGCAGAAAGATTTGTGAGTGCTCTGACGTAGATCGAATGCTTATCTTGTATTTAAAGTGGCCGCAAAGCAAACAAGCTTGTTGATCTTGTGCAGACTAACCACAATGAGGGTAACGTCATAAGTTAACCTCATTAAATATTGTTGTGGACGAAGTATTAAGATCCTTTACCTAATAATGTATAAAGCACTCTAAAAATACTCTGATGCAAGTAAAAGTCCTGCATTGAAAATGTTACTTAAGTAAATATAATCAAGTATAAACATTTCTTAATGTACGTATAATCAAGGATTTTTTTCTTTAAGCAAACTGGGACTACTGTAGCCTAGTATTATTTATTATATCATTAGATTATTATTCTTATATCGTTACTGCACATCAGCAACTCACCAGAAACATGAACAATCTCAGACACCTTGGTCCACGTATCATTTTTAATAGATTTTTTATGTCCCTGTACGCAAACAGGGACACATCATAGATTACTGCAAACCCGCCACAGCAATAATCAACCTTTTGTTTTGGGAACTAATGTGGTCGGAGCTGCGTTTTCTATCCTCTCAAGTGGTGGACTTCTACGTTCTGATTGGTTGCTGCCCAACCGCGTCATAGCTCATTACCATAAAGTTGCCCTGATTTCAACTCTCCTCAAACGCTCTCAACGGCCAAGTCACGCCACGCCGCTCCTCGACGCCGGCTCACATTGAAAATGAATGACTTCCGGCCACTTTGACGCTCTCGACACTGGCAGTGTGAACGCACAGTTACCCTCATGCCTTTCCAAACCCGTAAAAGCTAAGAAATACATTGTGATATAAATTTATATAATATAAATTATTGTCCAGCCCAACATTCAACCAGTGTTGGAGTTCTTTATTTTGAACTCTCAAAGAGCACCAAACACAGTAGATTAATTTAACTTTAAAATGTACTAAATTTTCTTACGGGGGGGCAGTATGCAGCACCACTTTTTACTCTTGGTTATAAAACTGGCAAGACATAGGAAAAGCCGTGTAAACTGGTTGCCGGCTGTTCGTCCAATTAGAGACATTGACACCACAAATGTGCAAATAAGAACGTTAACCCGGGGTTTAGGAATCTACAGTGTGAAACGTCTGTTAATGAATACCCAGGATTAACAGTTAACCCCACGTGAAGTATGAGCAGTGTGAAACATGATTACAGATAACCCAGGATTTCGTTTATCTGGGGTTTGACCCAGGGTTAACCATTTCAAGTGTGAAAAGCCCTCTAGAGGGAACAAGGTCTACCCACCAATCTCACAAAATCCTTTGGAAAACACTATTACCAAAACTGTAACAATGGACCCTTTTCACAAGACTGTGATGACACGTTTAACAGTCATCAGCATCGTAAATCACCTTTGCATCAAATTACAAATTATTGTTTCTAAGGGGAAGGGGAAGTCATTGCCTAGTGGTTAGAGTTTGACTCCTAACCCTAAGGTTGTGGGTTTGAGTCTCGGGCCGGCAATACCACGACTGAGGTGCCCTTGAGCAAGGCACCGAACCCCCAACTACTCCCTGGGCACCGCAGCATAAATGATACCCACTGCTCCGGGTGTGTGTTCACGGTGTGTGTATGCACTTTGGATGGGTTAAATGCAGAGCACGAATTCTGGGTCACCATACTTGGCTGTATGTCACTTCATTTTCACTTTAATGCAACGTCGATGGGAGGGATGGTAAATTTGACATCGTTTTCTCTTCTGACTGCTGTTATTAGTCTCTCTCAATTGTTTTCCTTTTATTGGAAGTCATGAAAACACTATTGTGAAGTTTTTCTTTTGCTATTTGAGCAAATGGGAATGCAAAAAATATATTTGTGGTACTCTCCCATTCACTGCTCTTCAAGTTAACCCAATTGGACTACTTTCCGCTGCTGAGAAACCCAGAAATGTGAAAAGAGTCCATACAAAGCTGGTTAAAAATCTGCAAACTTACCTTTTAGGGCAATGATTACAATATAAGAATTATTTAGCAGCTTTGCATGTTCATCTATAGTTGCCATCATCTGAAATCTTTGTGAGGTCTGGCATCTTCTGAAGTCTTCACACACGAGGCTGGAGAAACAGGAAAACAAAAGGAGAAAGATTAGCATAGCAGTTCATATTTCACACAAAAGATGATTTATTTCATCACATATAACAGAAGTGCAAGGTTATGAGATGTTTTCTGTGTGAATTCATGTTAAAATGTAATTGACTGTTCACAGTGAGCTTGATTGACAGGTGATCTGACCAATTGTAACGGTGAATCTTGCCCGACAAACAAATTAGAAAGAAGAGTAGATTAACTTCAGTGGATTTAAACTTGAAAAATGTTGTATAAAGACGTGTGATATCTTTTATTTTGTGCTTTAATTAAATATGAATCCATCGGTTCATGTGTGCTGCTTGAACTGAGGCGCTACAGCGATCTGTCACAACACATTAAAACATCACAAAAAAAGTATTTATTGTTTGAATTTCTTAAAAAAAAAAAAAGACAAAATTTAAAAGCTGAAACCTTGTTTCATACCAGAAGTAACCTTCTCTGTCTTGTCTGTGTGTCGTCAGTTTCCTCTTTGGTCCACGATGTGTTTTTCGCTGTGTGAGAACAAGGTGTGTACTGTGAGAGCAGCATGGCTTGTTGGACGCAGCAACAGTATTTAACGAGGGTGGGTTTTTGCAAAGGGTCATTTGATTGCTATGATCAAAGCTGATTTTCACCATCATTACTCCAGGCTTTAGTGTCATATGATCCTTCAGAAATCATTATAATATGATTTCTTGCCAAAGAAACACTGCGCATCACAGAAATAAATTACATTTCGCAAAAAAAAAAATGCTGCTTTTTAAATTGTAATATTATTTCACAATATTATTGATTTTACTTTTTTTTATCTGCTTTTTTTTCAGAAATTGGTAAGCATAAAAAAAAATTAAAGACTTATTTTCAAAAACATAAAATCTGAATTTTGAACATTAGTGTATGTCTGGGGTTAACCTGCTAGCCGTATGGTTCAGTGTGTCTTGGAGATGTTGTTGGACAGGAGGCTTGCTCAGACTCTGGGATGCAGAAGGACATCAAGCACGGAAGAATCTGGAAATATAACAAGCAATTTGTCACAGAGAGCCAACAATATTCAGTATACAATGACAGTTTTATCACAAGGAACCAAGCTAGAGCACAGGTGAAATGTAGAAAAGATAAAGAATATGTATTTAATAAATATCCTGAACAGTTTTTATCAATATTTCTTTACCATTAGACGAGATCAAAATGCGTTTGGACTGTACCGCTGGTGTAATGACGTCACCGATTAACGGAAACCTAAGTGTATATTTAGGTTAAATAAAAAAGCCTATTTTCAATCATCCATTGAAAAATTACCAGCAGAACGTTTATAGAACTGTCAAAGCCTCTCATCTACACATAAATGTGTTATTACCAAACCTCCTCTGATAACGGTTAAGATGCTTACGGACTTCGAAAACACTACACCATTTCTATGAAGTAAATTCAACAGATGCGGGTCAAATACAAGCAAGAGAAGTGTCAGGCACAGTGGCATATGATATTTGTGCGATTTTCATGGACTAAACTTACCGAAAGCAGTGAAAACAGCAGCAAGAAACGGAGCTTGCAGCTTGCCAGTGTTGTCGGTTCGCCCCGTTTCCATGGCAACTCCCTCCGCTCCGGTGTTTGTATCTGAATGAACGCTACTCCAATGTTCAGCGCGCGCTCGTTAAAACACGCAGAATTTACATAGGCTAAACATAAAGATGTCGTAAATAAATAACTTAAATCTAATTAAATTGTTAATCAAATAATCAATTTAACCCTTATGTGTTGTTGGGGACGTTTTCGTCCACTAGGGGGTAAAGTTGAGTCTTATTTTGGCCACAACTTTCTCTGTTTCAGCTAATGGAATGATTTTTGGTGACAAATTTTATTTTGACACATATTTTGGGAAAATGCTTTGAAAATTTTCAAAAACTTAACAATACACTGTGGGCAAATTCACTACCCTTTCGTTATGTTCGTGGATGGAAACATCCACTAAATTAAACTGCTGTAAAAATGTATCAGATAAATATTTTTTTTCTAATTTTTTTGCATAAATCTATTAATCAACCTCAGTCCTGATCAAAACTACCAAATGTTAAAAAAAAACAATCCAAGATTTTAACTCTTTAATTACCAAGTTCATAAATTATGTCACTGATTTGGGAAAAAAAAACAAACACAAATGACTTATTTTCAATATAAAAGAGTGATTGTGGACTGGATTTTTTTAAACCTTTTATCCCAGTCTTGGGCATGTCAAAGATTAGTAACAACTTTGGCTTTGATGCATTGTTAGTTTTTGTGCAGCATTAGATTTAAATTTTTTCTCCCTCATTTGTTGTTCGTGGCTGTTTTTGCCCCAATGACTTCCATTATAACGACATTTTTTGATTGCAAAGCCATGACACCATATAATCATGGCATTATTGATTGTTTGTGGTTTTCCCTTTTGGTAAGAGGTAAAATTTGTTATTTTTACAGTTGATCACTAGGTGGGACCATTAACCCTTTAGATAGGCCTGTGCAAAAAAAGGCTTAGTTTCTGGCTTGTATATGGAGTTATATTTTTGAAAAACACCACCCCTGCACATGAGTCAGATAAAACATCACTTTTACGGTGATAATAAGTATAAAAAGTTTTAAGTTTTATAGTTTAAGTAGTTTAAGATCTGGTGCTTTTTTTTACGAACACTCAACCCCCTATTAGAGCCTATTACAAAGCCTGCTTGTGTATGACCCTCTAACACTTGCACTCTCTATTTTGTTTCCTCACTGCTTGTTTTCATAAAAAAAAACCCCTAGCTTCTTTCTCCATTCTTTTTCTGTTCTAGCCTATCTACTGTTTTTCTATCTATCTATCTATATAAATAACTACTGCGTTGTATGAGGCGCCGCGTAGGATTTAAATCAAACTTCGCTTATGAATACATGTATAAAACACGTGCATATACACCTATACATTACTCACATATACATGCATACTACTGGACGTTCACAAATACATATATGAAATACACATGCACACTAATATGAAATCGATACCAATACATATAATGTTAACAATGAATGCATACACACTTGTGAATAACTTTGCGTTAGATACATATAAACTTGACGCGTGCATACACCAAAAGACACTCGCATATATTGTATAAGCTCGATCCATGCATATACACCTACACACACTCACGCATACATATAAACTCGCTGCATACAAACACAACTGCACATACTCGCATATACATATAAACTTGATCCGTGCATATACACCTATTAAACACTCGCACAAATGTAAACTCGATGCATACATACACATACATAAAACACTCGCGCATACATAAAAAAATAACATTTACTAACGTATACAGTTCAGATAAGAAAGACACATGCTTTATTTTTGTACATATATATTTGCAAGTGATTTCATTGTGGATGTGCGTGAACTTTTCAGTTTAAACGGAAGGCATTTCAGTGTAAAAGGAAGGCATTTCAGTGTAAAAGGAAGTCGTTTAAGCGTGAACGGAAGGAACCTGTCTATATGGTCTATATACCACATTTGCAATCATGGACAGGCATCGTGGTACAACTGAAGCAATTAGCATTTTGCAAAATGTTCTTTCTTCGCCCACTATTATAAGATCAATTACCAATTCAGTTGAATCGAATGTGTTGCCTGCTCAACTGCAGTCCGAAACACCATCTGAATCACGCACTTTGTTTCGGCCTTCTACCCCTGGTATACAAAAGCATCAATAACACGCAAACGATGTCAACATTATCTGCCGGCAAAGTTCACGGACCATATCACACTTGCCAGCAGTAAGTTTAATTGGCCGTCTCGATCTAGAAAAAGGTGAGAATTTAACTTCTATGCAATCCTTCGTGAAATAGCTACAAACGCTATGCAAATTACACACACACAGAAAGAGAGAATAAAATGTCCTGTCTCTATAGTTAAAAAAATATAAAATGTGTTCCCAAACTAAGGTCCCAGTTTTAATAGTGAGCTTTGCCATGTTCCAGAATTAAGAATGTCAAGCAATTTAAATGTGGTTAAGTTTGCTGCTTTGGTTAAACTGTGTTTTGTTTTACAAGGCAAGGACACACAAACCATCGGACTTT